>NC_141876.1:274770352-275073383 GCF_056163025.1 Triticum urartu
ATATACTGGACCAATTACTAGAGCTCGCGCACGCCAATTAAATTACCAGGTACTTTCGTTTCTTGGTAATGATTCTAATGTTCATGAGATTATGATGCTGCCTAAATTGGATACATTTGTTTTGCTTTCAAATGAAGGGCCTAGCTTGGAGAAGGATGAACATTGGAGCAAGAACACGCATGAAGTTGATGGCATGCGCAAGGGGATCAAGAACGGAGTTACAAGTGATGACTTCAGGACTTTGAAGCCGCCATAAGGAGTGCATGAAGCCATGGACGAAATATACAAGATGCCACTTCATAATATTCGTCCATAGGCTATTCTAGGTGCTGCGTCACCTTATTAATGGGCCAGGCCCATGTAATTTCGAAATACTTAAGTATAGGCTATTTTTAGAGTCCGTATGTGTGGGGAAACAAGAGTTAGGGTTGGTTTCGGACCCCACCCTCAAGGGCCACGAAATTCCCCTCTCTTCCTCCATATATACAGCCCTTAGGGCGTCGTTTAGACTTTGGGTTTTGTTTAGATTAAAAGTTTGCCATAGCTGCAACTTCGCGTACTTCGTTTGTGTCCAACGACCAGACCAAGACGTCACAGAACCCCACCTTGATCAATAAAGCTTTCATCTTATATTCGCAATATCCAGATTGCAATCTCAGTTTCTTGCTTGTTCTTCGTTTGCTCGCAGGAAACAGGCCCTCGTGGTCAGGTTGATCGTGCTCCGGCGTGGTCAATAACCCCTCGGAAGTTGGTTTAGCGATTGCTAAGGCGCGACGTCTCGCACGTTCGTAGTCGGATCGTCAAGGTCGACTCCCACAGAAAACGATAGCCACCATCTCATCGAAACATCGGGACACCTTTGCCTCTATCAAGTGGTATCAGATTTCCAGGTTGCTCGGTGAGATTTTACAGTTTTTCGTAGATTAGATCGAGTCTGTTCTTCATACCTACAGTCCACGAAAAAGCCACACAAAAAAAAATTAGGGTTAGTTCATCATATCCGAACCAATCTGAGCCTTTGCATAATCTTTTTAGGGTTTTTGCTTTGTTGAATTTGCGGTTGCATCATCGTGTCAAGTTGCTGGTCTTAGAGTCTAGTCTTTTAGAGTTTCGAGTTCTGGTCACAAGTTGTCACGCCGCCGCCGCACCATCATCATCGCCCATCTACCACTTTTGCTTATGCGCCACCGCTCTGAATCCATATCCATATACCACCACCAATCCGTATCCATATACCACCATCAATCTCTATCCATATACCACCACCGCTACCATATACCACCACCGCTGCCATATACCACCACCATATATCCACCACCAATCCGAGTTCTTCTCATATTAGGTTTGTTTTTGAGATCAATCTCAATTCCGATTCGTGTTTCCTTGCCTGCGTAGGTCTCGGAAAAAAAAAAGAGTCTGGAGACCCCCGGGCAGTTTTTAGGCCAAAATTTTCACGGGCAAAAATATTTTTTCCTATCCTATTTTTAGGCTTTTCTGAGTCTTTTGAGCCACGTGCCATCATAGTGATTTTTTGTCGCACTTTTTCATCGTCGCTGCCCTGATTTCCGAAAAAGAAAGTGGAATTTTTTTTTTTTCGTGCCCATCCTATCAGTTTGACGAGGGAAGAGTTTTGAGACACTCGCCATTATAGTAATTTTTCGCAAAAAAAAAAGAGGAGCGCAAAAAAAAAAAGAGGAGCGAAAAAAAAAAGAGGAGCGCCAAAAAAAAAGAGGAGCGCAAAAAAAAAGCGAAAAAAAAAGTTCCAGAGTGTGCTTTTCCCTTATTTACGTGCAGCGCCGTGATTTTGTTAGTGTTCTAGGCTCGCGTCTCTAGCACGGTCTAGCCTAGGACCAGCACAGTACCGTCGTTGAGCGTTTATTCAACTTTGCATCTCTGAATTGATTATTGCTGACCCTTTTTGCTACCATACTATAAGCCTTCCCAGCTCCACATACCTCTACGTCGTGCGTTTGACTCTCCCTGGCAATCGCTCTATCCAAGCTTTTGAGAGTTTTGACTACAACGGTTGCCGATCACCGCCTGCTGCTGGGTAAGAACTGGTAAGAATTTGAGATTTGCTTGACGGATTTGTGACACCCGCCACCACCACCTCTTGTTAGTATTCTGTAGGATCATATTCTTGTGTGTTTTCTATTGTTGCTAACCATGGCAGGATCACAAGCCGACGAGACTGACTGGGAGAACATGACGAATCAGGAGTTGCATGATAAATTTCAGCAAATGATGAATGGACAGGTGCAGGATGTGCTAAACAGATTTGAAGAGGCCATGGAGAAGATAGATGACATGGAGAAGACGTTCGAAACAAAGCTCGATGACAGGTTTAATGAATTGCTCGCGCGTCTTCCACCACCACCACCGGCTGCACCTAACGCACCTCTACAACAACAACAACGACGACTACCTACACATCGTGAAACAGCCCTCCGCCGAGCGAGCCGTCTCCCTCTTGCACCTGGCCAAACTGTTGGTGCTGCTGTTGCTACTTCTGTGGCTCCTGCTGCTGATGCGGAGGAGGATGATTTTGCTGGCGATTACAAGGATGAGGTTGCTCAAAATCAGAACTACGTGCCACCACCAGCACAGCAACCATCAGGTCGTCCACATGCAAATAATGGCAATGGTAGGGCTCACCCTCAGGTACGAGATCATGACCATCTCCCTAAACTAAAATTGAATATTCCACCATTTGAGGGTAGATATGTTCCTGATATATATCTTACTTGGGAGTTAGAAACTGAACAACGATTTACATGTTTACAATATCCCGAGGAGAGACGTGTTCCTGCTGCTGTTTGTGCATTCACTAGTTTTGCATGTGTTTGGTGGTCTGAGCATTGTAGATTATATCCCATTCCTGCTACTTGGGCTGCTTTGAAAACTGCTATGCGTACTCGTTGGGTTCCACCATATTATCAACGTGAATTACTTCAAAAATTGCAGCGCTTAAGACAGGGAAAAAATTCTGTAGAAGAATATTATCAGGAATTACAAACTGGCATGATTAGATGTGGTATTGTTGAGGAGAATGAAGCTATGCTTGCACGTTTTATGGGTGGATTAAATAGAGAGATTCAGACGATTCTAGAGTATAAGGAGTATACTAATATCACTCGTTTATTCCATCTTGCTTGTAAAGCTGAACGTGAAGTGCAGGATCGACAGGCATTGGCGCGGACTAACTTTTCTGCAGGTCGACCTTCTTCATGGACACCACGTGCATCATCTACTTCCACACGTTCTGCTTCACCGGCGCCTCCGTCGGCTGCCACCTCCAACCGTGATACAATAAAGCAGGCACAATCACCACTATCTGCCAAGAGCACACCTTCTGGGCCTGCAAAGAGCTCTTCTTCATCCATGGCATCAACAGGGCAGACACATGATATTATTTGTCGACGTTGCAAGGGTGGAGGTCACTATGCGAGAGAATGCCCATCTAAGCGTGTGATGATTGTTACTGAGGATGGTGGGTATGAGTCCGCTAGTGACTATGATGAGGAGACTTTGGCTCTTATTACACGTGACGAACACGGTGGAGACGATTCTGATCATGAGACGCAATACATGGCTCCTGAAGATGCTGACAGGTATGAATGTTTAGTTGCTCAACGTGTTTTGAGTGTGCAGGTTACACAAGCTGAGCAAAATCAGAGGCATAATTTGTTCCATACAGAGGGAGTTGTGAAGGAACGTTCTGTTCGCGTGATCATAGATGGAGGGAGTTGCAACAACTTGGCTAGCATCGAGATGGTGGAGAAGCTATCTCTCACCACAAGACCACATCCACATCCTTACTACATCCAATGGTTCAACAACAGCGGCAAGGTTAAGGTAACACGTACTGTTCGTGTGCATTTTAGTATCTCTACATATGCTGATTATGTTGATTGTGATGTGGTACCTATGCAAGCATGTTCCTTATTACTTGGTAGACCATGGCAATTTGATAAAAATTCTATTCACCATGGTAGAAACAATCAGTATACTCTTGTTCATAAGGATAAAAATATTACTTTGCTTCCTATGACTCCTGATTCCATTTTGAAAGATGATATTAATAGAGCTAATAAAGCAAAACAGGAGAAAACTAAGAGTGAAAATCAGATTGTGGCAAAAGAATTTGAGCAACAAATGCAGCCTAATAATAATAAACAATCTAGTGTTGCTTCTGAAATTAAATTGAAAAGTGCATGTTTACTTGCCACCAAATCTGATATTGATGATCTAGATTTTAGCAAATCTGTTTGCTATGCTTTTGTGTGCAAAGAGGCATTATTTTCATTCGAGGACGCGCCTTCCTCTTTGCCTCCTGCTGTCACTAACATTTTGCAGGAGTTCGCCGACGTCTTTCCACAAGACGTGCCACCGGGATTACCACCTATTCGCGGGATTGAGCATCAAATTGACTTAATTCCCGGTGCATCATTACCCAACCGTGCACCATACGGTACCAATCCAGAGGAGACGAAGGAGATTATGCGTCAAGTACAAGAACTGCTCGACAAAGGTTATATACGCGAATCCCTTAGTCCTTGTGCTGTTCCTATCATTTTAGTGCTGAAAAAGGATGGTACGTCGCGTATGTGCGTTGATTGTAGAGGCATTAATAATATTACTATTCGTTATCGTCATCCTATTCCTAGGCTAGATGATATGCTTGATGAATTGAGTGGCTCTACAATATTCTCCAAAGTTGATTTGCGTAGTGGTTACCATCAAATTCGTATGAAATTGGGAGATGAATGGAAAACAGCATTTAAAACTAAGTTTGGATTATATGAGTGGTTAGTCATGCCTTTTGGGTTAACTAATGCACCTAGTACTTTCATGAGGTTAATGAACGAAGTTTTACGTGCCTTCATTGGACGATTTGTGGTAGTTTACTTTGATGACATATTGATTTATAGCAAATCTTTGGAGGACCATTTGGAACATTTACATGCTGTTTTTATTGCTCTACATGATGCACGTTTGTTTGGTAACCTTGGAAAGTGCACCTTTTGCACCGACCGAGTATCTTTTCTTGGCTATGTTGTTACTCCACAGGGAATTGAAGTTGATAAAGCCAAGATTGAAGCTATTGAGAGTTGGCCGCAGCCCAAAACGGTCACACAAGTGAGGAGTTTCCTTGGCCTCGCTGGTTTCTATAGGCGTTTTGTGAGAGATTTCAGCACCATTGCTGCACCTCTCAACGAGCTTACAAAGGATGTACCTTTTGTTTGGGGTACCGCACAGGAAGAAGCCTTCACGGTATTGAAAGATAAGTTAACACATGCTCCTTTACTCCTACTTCCTAATTTCAATAAGACTTTTGAGCTTGAATGTGATGCTAGTGGAATTGGATTAGGAGGTGTGTTATTACAAGATGGAAAACCTGTTGCATACTTTTCTGAAAAATTGAGTGGGCCTAGTCTGAACTATTCTACTTATGATAAAGAATTATATGCTCTTGTTCGGACCTTAGAAACATGGCAACATTATTTATGGCCCAAGGAATTTGTTATACATTCTGATCATGAATCTTTGAAACACATTAAAAGTCAAGCAAAACTGAACCGTAGACATGCTAAATGGGTTGAATTCATTGAGACTTTCCCTTATGTCATTAAACACAAGAAGGGTAAAGAAAATGTTATTGCTGATGCCTTGTCTCGTCGTTATACTATGCTTTCACAACTTGACTTTAAAATATTTGGTTTGGAGACCATCAAGGATCAATATGTTAATGATGCTGAATTTAAAGATGTATTGCAGAATTGTAAGGAAGGGAGAACTTGGAACAAGTTCGTTCTTAACGATGGATTTGTGTTTCGTGCTAACAAGCTATGCATTCCAGCTAGCTCCGTTCGTCTTTTGTTATTGCAGGAGGCGCATGGAGGAGGATTAATGGGACACTTTGGCGTCAAGAAGACGGAGGATATACTTGCTACACATTTCTTTTGGCGAAAGATGAGACGGGATGTTGAGCGTTTTGTTGCTCGCTGCACTACATGTCAAAGAGCTAAGTCACGACTCAATCCTCATGGTTTATATATGCCTTTGCCTGTACCTAGTGTTCCTTGGGAGGATATATCTATGGACTTTGTTTTAGGTTTACCTCGAACAAAGAAGGGGAGGGATAGCATATTTGTTGTCGTGGATAGGTTCGCAAAAATGGCACACTTTATACCATGTCATAAAAGCGATGATGCTGTTAATGTTGCTGATTTGTTCTTTCGTGAAATTATTCGCTTACATGGTGTGCCAAATACTATTGTTTCAGATCGTGATACTAAATTTCTTAGCCACTTTTGGAGATGTTTATGGGCTAAGTTGGGGACTAAGCTGCTTTTTAGTACTACTTGTCACCCCCAAACTGATGGACAAACTGAAGTAGTCAATAGAACATTGTCTACTATGCTTAGGGCTGTTTTGAAGAATAACAAGAAAATGTGGGAAGAATGCTTGCCTCATATTGAATTTGCTTATAATCGTTCATTGCATTCTACTACTAAGATGTGCCCTTTTGAAATTGTGTATGGTTTCCTACCTCGTGCACCTATTGATTTGTTGCCTCTTCCATCTTCGGAGAAGGTTAATTTTGATGCTAAAGAACGTTCTGAATTGATTTTAAAAATGCATGAGTTAACTAAGGAAAACATTGAGCGTATGAATGCTAAATATAAACTTGCTGGAGATAAGGGTAGAAAACATGTTGTGTTTGCACCTGGAGATCTTGTTTGGTTACATTTGCGTAAAGATAGATTTCCTAATCTGCGCAAATCAAAGCTAATGCCACGTGCTGATGGTCCTTTTAAGGTTTTAGAGAAAATAAATGATAATGCATATAAACTTGAGCTACCTGCAGATTTTGGGGTTAGTCCCACTTTTAACATTGCAGATTTGAAGCCTTATTTGGGTGAGGAAGATGAGCTTCCGTCGAGGACGACTTCATTTCAAGAAGGGGAGGATGATGAGGACATCAATACCATTGTTACACCCACAGCCCCTACTGTTACATATACTGGACCAATTACTAGAGCTCGCGCACGCCAATTAAATTACCAGGTACTTTCATTTCTTGGTAATGATTCTAATGTTCATGAGATTATGATGCTGCCTAAATTGGATACATTTGTTTTGCTTACAAATGAAGGTCCTAGCTTGGAGAAGGATGAACATTGGAGCAAGAACACGAATGGAGTTGATGGCATGCGCAAGGGGATCAAGAACGGAGTTACAAGTGATGATTTCAGGACTTTGAAGCCGCCATAAGGAGTGCATGAAGCCTTGGACGAAATATACAAGATGCCACTTCATAATATTCGTCCATAGGCTATTCTAGGTGCTGCGTCACCTTATTAATGGGCCAGGCCCATGTAATTTCGAAATACTTAAGTATAGGCTATTTTTAGAGTCCGTATGTGTGGGGAAACAAGAGTTAGGGTTGGTTTCGGACCCCACCCTCAAGGGCCACGAAATTCCCCTCTCTTCCTCCATATATACAGCCCTTAGGGCGTCGTTTAGACTTGGGTTTTGTTTAGATTAAAAGTTCGCCATAGCTGCAACTTCGCGTACTTCGTTTGTGTCCAACGACCAGACCAAGACGTCACAGAACCCCACCTTGATCAATAAAGCTTTCATCTTATATTCGCAATATCCAGATTGCAATCTCAGCTTCTTGCTTGTTCTTCGTTTGCTCGCAGGAAACAGGCCCTCGTGGTCAGGTTGATCGTGCTCCGGCGTGGTCAATAACCCCTCGGAAGTTGGTTTAGCGATTGCTAAGGCGCGACGTCTCGCACGTTCATAGTCGGATCGTCAAGGTCGACTCCCACAGAAAATGATAGCCACCATCTCATCGAAACATCGGGACACCTTTGCCTCTATCAGGCATCTTGACCTTGAGATAAGCATAGTGTGGCACTGCGTTGAATCGGGCGAATGCAGTCTGTCCGAGGAGTGCGTGATAGCCGCTGCGAAAGGGGACTATGTCGAAGATTAACTCTTCGCTTCGGAAATTGTCCGGAGATCCAAAGACAACCTCAAGCGTGATTGAGTCCGTACAGCGGGCCTCTACACCTGGTATGACTCCTTTGAAGGTAGTCTTTGTGGGTTTGATCCATGATGGATGAATGCCCATTTTGCGACTATATCCTGATAGAGGAAGTTGAGGCTGCTGCCACCGTCCATTAGGACTCGCGTCTGGTGGAACCCATCAATTTTTCGGTCCAGGACCAGTGTGGCTGAACCGCCGTCATGGATACTGGTCGGATGATCCCGGCGATCAAAAGTGATCGGGCATGACGACCATGGATTAAATTTTGGCGCGACTGGCTCTATCGCGTAGACTTCCCTGAGTGCGCGCTTACGCTCCCTCTTGGGGATGTGGGTAGCTTATATCATGTTCACCGTTTTGACCTGAGCGGGAAACTTCTTCTATCCCCTGTGTTCGGCGGCCGGGGCTGCTCGTCGTCTTCGCTTTGCGATCCCTTATCCTTGTTTTCGGCATTTAACTTGCTGGCCTATTTAAAAACCCAGCAATCTCTGTTGGTATGATTGGGTGGTTTGTGTGGGGTGCCATGAATCTGGCACGCACGATCCAGTATGCGGTCCAGGCTAGATGGGCCCGAATTGTTCTTTTTGAATGGCTTCTTCCACTGACCAGACTTAGAACCACTGAATTCGGCATTGACCGCCGTATCCTCGGTGTTGTCATTGTTATTTTGACGCTTGTACCTGTTGCGTCGAGACTTGTCGTTGCTATTTTTAGCTTCAGGGGTGCCGGCGTCGCTTGCATTATTTTTGCTACGGGCCAGCCAACTATCCTCGCCCGCGCAAAAGTGGGTCATGAGTGCCGTGAGGGCCGCCATGGACTTTGGCTTCTCTTGGCCGAGGTGGCGGGCAAGCCATTCGTTGCCGATGCTGCGTTTAAAGGCCGCTAGGGCTTTGGCTTCCGGAAAGTCGACTATCTGGTTCTTTTTAGTTAGGAACTTGGTCCAAAATTTCCTGGCGGACTCTCCGGGTTGTTGAACTATATGGATTAAGTCATCAGCGTCCGGAGGTTGAACGTATGTATCTTGGAAGTTATCAAGGAAGGCTTCTTCCAAGTCCTCCCAGCCAGGGGCGGAGCTAAGGGGGGGTGAGCGGGGGCCAGGCCCCCCCCCCCCAATGGCTGCCTCATACTGAAGTACCGTAGCATAGGTCCCAGGAGATTAGGCAAGGTCAATTAGATTTAGGACTAATTGCCCCCCCCCTAACAGTGCGGTCAAGAAGGCTTGAAGCCCAGAAAGTTTGCAAGTTGAAGCCCATGTATTAAAATACCCCATGTGGCCATGCTGGTAGTTGTGGAAGCTGACCAGGCCCACGATCGAGAGCATCCTCTATGGCTTCGATCGTTTCGGCCCCGACGCACGACGTACACAAGCTCGCTTTTCCAAAAAAAACGCACAAGAGCTCGCTACGCGTAGCCGTCTATGAAAGTAGACGAGGGCATCCGTACAACAGATTAGCGCCACCGCCGTCGCCGATGGCAGAATAATCTTACGGTGAGTCTTCTAAGTTGCTTCATTGATTTATATATGTACCATGGAATACTGATGAACTGATCCACATCTTTCTCCACAAAGACTAGAAAGTTTTTGCCTTTGATGGGATTAATTAGGGCTGGCGATTTTTTCTTTATTCTAAAAAATAGGTATGCACTGATTCTATCATCTTAATTTCAGAATTTGCCCTTAGGACAACTCAACAGGACTCACCTCAGATCTAAGGTATATCATCGGCTCATGTCTACATCATCACAAGTTATTATTATTGTTAGAATTCCACAAACTGATAGATTCTAGTTTCTATTTTTCAGTCCGGTTAGAAAATTACATACCAGTTTGTATACATGATAACTTAAATATGAAATTAGCTTACACAGAAACTACCGATCAAATATTCCGGCATGAGTAAAATTTACACAGCAAGCTAGAATTGGAAACGCACCATATAAGAATTTACATTTTGTCCTGTGAGTTTTAGGCATAAGAACCACATTCAGACTAATGAAAATCTACCATTTTCTAATTGCAAAATCCATATTATCTTGTATTCCCCATTAGTTTTAGGCATAAGAAGTCCCGTGGAATGGTTACTGTTAGGAAAAACTTCTATATTCATTGAATACTTCGCCCCCCTATCATCAAATCCTGGCTCCGCCCCTGCTCCCAGCTGCCGATGGAGTTTTCAGGCAGGCTGTTCAACCAGTGCCGTGCTGGTCCTTTGAGTTTTAGGGGGGAGGTATTTAATGGCATGAAGGTCATCACCGCGGGCCATATGAATGTGGAGAATGAAGTCTTCGATCCATACCGCGGGGTCTGTGGTGCCATCATATGATTCTATATTCATGGGTTTAAACTCCTCTAGGAATTCATGTTCCATGACTTCGTCGGTGAAGCAATGAGGGTGTGCGGCAAAATCCGGTTGTAGAGAACTTGACACTTGACTTAATTAAAATGTGCCAACCGTGTGTGTAACCGTGATGGTCTCTTTCCGATGAGGTTCGGGAAGTGAACACGGTGGGGTTATGTTTGAACATAAGTAGATCAGGATCACTTCTTGATCACTTGTAGCTTTTCAACCGTTGCGTAGCTTCTCATCTTACTCTTGTACTCGTATGTTAGCCACCATATTTGCTTAGTGCTTGCTGCAGCTCCACCTCATAACCATATCCTACCCATAAGCTTAAATAATCTTGATCTCGCGGGTTTTGAGATTGTTGAGTCCTCGTGACTTACAGATACTATCAAAAAGTTGTAGGTGGCGATGATACCGATGTAGGTGATGCTACCGAACTCAAGTGGGAGTTGGACGAAGACCTTGGTCGTTACTTTGTTTCGTTTGCTGATGATCAGGAGTGGAGCCCAGTTGGGACTATCAGCGATCTAGCAGTTGGGTTTATCTTCTTTTCATTTGGTCGTCTGTAGTCGGACTATGAGTGTACTCTAATGATGTATGGCCTATTTGAATATTGTGTGACATGGCGATTGTAAGCCAACTCTATTTATCCCTTTCTTGTTCATTACATGGGATGTTGTGAAGATGACCCTTCTTGCGACAAAACCACCATGCGGTTATGCCTCTAAGTCGTGCCTCGACACATGGGAGATATAGCCGCATCGTGGGTGTTACAAGTTGGTAATCAAGGCCATCCCCGACTTAGGAGCCTCCTTGCTTGATCGAATCACTGACGTTGTTGAGTCTAGAAGAAAAATGTTTTGAGTACTAGGATTATATATATCGGAGAGTAGGATTCTTTTTACTCCTGTGCCCCTTTGTCGCTCTGGTGAGGCCTCCTGACGTAGATGTTTTGACTTTCCTCTCCTCAAATTTCACTAATTTTTTTAGGATCACGCGGGTATCTTGGAATCGTTCCGATATTGTTGTGACGAGAACATTGTTCTTGGTGTCTCCTGACATTTAGGGGTTGTGGCAGTGTCCCGGGGAGTTGAGCTTCGAGGTGTTGTCGTCACAATTTTATCGTTGTAGTTCTGGAATACCTGAGTTCGCCGATATAAAAAATATCTTTTATGCAGTTGTTGGTGAGATAACCTCGACGCCTCCCAGTACTAGGGCGGCAGTTCGGGAGTATTGCCATAACTTGTATAACAGATGCTTTTCGAAGGTTGAGGTACACGATTTCCGGAGTTTTCTCGGTTATGTGTTGACGGATGGATACAGTTGGAGCGCAGGGCTTGTTAGTTGTGTGATATATATTGTGCCTCCTTGTATCCCCAACACCAGATTGCATAACCAGAAAGTTTCAGGAGTTTATAGGTGGGAATTCAAGTAGCTCTAGTATTTCTTCTCGCAGATATTTGGTTTGTGATTGGGTGATCCTTACCACTTATTTGTTATAGTCGTACCTTGTTGTTTCATTCATCAACCTTTACCTAAGTGGCTTCTCACCTTAATGGACGTGTGATGTTAACTTTGGAATTTATTCGTTCAATCCTTGTTTGAATGTTTATTGTGAAGACTATATGTTGCAATTTCTATCCGTTGATTCAGCTTGTCTATCTGTCTATCAAGATTCTAACAGATGTCACCCTTTTCAGGATGGCTCCTCCAACGCGTTTGAATCCAGACCGCAATGAAGGGAGTCCGCAAACCCTCCACCTCCACCTCCGCCTCCGGAGGCATGGCAAGCTATCATGGCAGCCACCAACGCTGATAGAGGCGAGGGTGTCCCGATCTTTCGATGAGATGATAACTATCGATTTGGTGGAGACGACTTTGACGATCCGACTGACGATGCCGGAAGCACGGTCAGCCTGACCACGAAGGTCTATTCCTGCAAGCAATCGAAGAACGAGCAAGAATATGATAAAGCAATCTGAATATTGCAAATATATATGAGGTATTGATAATGGTGGGGATCCGTAAGCGGTCTTGGTCTGGTCGTTGGACACAAACGAAGTACACGAAGTTGCAATGGCTAACTTTTAACTAAACAAATCCCCAGGAAAAAGCTACTAGATGGATCTACTTATATAGGAGCAAGGGGTGGTGGCCAAGGAGGTGGGAGGACGTCCCAAGGCATCCTAAAACTAACCCTAGGTCGTACAAGGCTCATGGGCCCAAGTGGAGGTGATGCAACACCTTTGGGCTTGTAGTTTGACTCGGATTCTGCTGCAATGTCAGATTGTTTCGTCCGTAACTCAACGCTCCGGACGAATTTGAAGGTGAATCCAGTTGGGTTGGAAAGAGCACGAAATCTAGTTTCCAACAAAAAAAGAATCACCCAATTCGGAGTCCGTATGAAAAAGTTGTTGGCGTTTTGAGTCAGGTATGTCTGTGCAGTCCGAATCTGAATCCAGAACGTGAGAGACTTGGACTCTATCTTCTCTTGGCCCAAAAGTGACGTGAGAAGGACTTTTTGAACACAACCTAAACTTCTCCTTTTCCCTTATCTTCATATGTGGATTGTACAAATGTCCCATACACCTGCAATTAGACAAAACACAAAAGTGTGTGAAGTATTTTTGTTCTGGATAACATAAATAGATTATTGAATAGTTTGCATTAGAAATCACCTGACAAATATGCATGTATGCAATATTTTTGGTCGTATCCAAGGTAGTCATGTCCACATCATCCTACCCTTTTTGAAAACAAAGCCGTCCTCGGCGTTGCTTAATCTGAAATGTGGCTAACAAAAGAGACAAGGTGTACATGTTGTATATGTATATGTCATCCAGTTTAACTTCCCTTGATTTTTGCACGTATGACACATGTATACATGAGTAACTTTCATAGTTCATAAAAACTAAAGCCAAAAAATTATCACAAGAAGTAGAAGGCATGAAAATGTTAGAACTCAGTTTGCACATATAAGTGAAGCTCTTATTCATTTCAAAAGATTCGCAATGTTCATCATTAAACCATCCCAACTTTGGTGAATAAAACCTACCTGCATCAAATTTACATGTTACAACATGCTTAAATAAGCAAACATGCAATAAGTCATTGGACACAGAATCATCACCAAGATTGGAGGCCATATCAAAATGATTAAACATTAGTTCTTTTGCATCAACAGTTAATTCAATGGGTGCACTCAAAATTGTTGATATTTCAGTTGTTTGATCACATGACGCATTCATGACAGTAACAAGATTCTCTAAAATAGGTGGTGTGCTCAAATCAACAGGTAACTCAATACATGACGCATTCAAGTTAACTAGGCATGCATCATTCTCATGTGAAGTTATATCATCAATACCTTTACTGTTACCTTGTGGCAAAGATGTAGCTGATGCAGGTACGGACGTTGACAATGTACCATACCCTTGAGATGATGCCGCGCTCATAATCCGAGGTGCAATGATGGAGTAACCCACCGGCGGTGGTGAGCATGAACTGGAATAGTAGTTATTGTAGTCACCTAATGCATCCTCCTGTATCTGTCTCTCAAAGGTACAAGCATGGACATACATACCAGTAATGCAACGAGGAATATACTGAAATCTTGCCTGAATATCATGGTTCAAACCATCAAAAAATCTATTCATTGTATCATTCTCAGATTCTTCTATGTCACAATGATGCATATAAGATTTGAACTCTTGGTAGTAAGCATGAACAGTGTTGTTGCCTTGTTTAAATTGTTCAAATTTGCGAAGCAATTCACGACGATAATAAGGAGGGAAAAATTGTTGTCTCATTACAGCTTTCAAAACTTTCCAAGTTGTGGGTTGGTTATCAATGTTTTTCTTACAATGTACACTCCACCAAACAGAAGCAAAATTAGTAAATGCTCTAGTGGCTGCTCGCACTCGCTCAAGTTCAAAAAAGTCATGGTGACTAAAAACTTATTCTACTTTAAGCTCCCAAGCTAGATAAGTTGTAGGATTAAATCTACCCTCAAATGACGGTAAAAAGATAACCTGACCATGTGCTTGTGTGTGTTGTCCCAACTCTCGTGATGGTGAAGATGTGTCCGTCGTCCAAGAACTTCTATCTTTGGATCCTGTCATGATTAGTAGAAACAAGAAACAAAATTCAAGAATAATGTTCCTATGAACTACTAGGGTGTGGTGCTAAAGCACTCACAGTAAAGCAAATATCAATATCTTACAAGTTCTTACCAAGCAGTAGGTGGTGACAGGCAACTAGCAGGGTCAAATAACTCTGAAGATTGTGTAAAGCGATTGCCAGGGGAACGTACGTATACACGGTGTAGAAATATGTGGAGCTGGGTTGGCTATATATGGTAGCAAAAGATTAGCAATAATCAATTCAGAGATGCAATGTTGAATAAACGCTCAACGACGGTACTGTGCTGGTCCTAGGCTAGACCGAACTAGAGACGCGAGCCTAGAACACTAATGAGGTCACGTCGTAGCACAACTAGCATCAATGAAGGATACTAAGTAGCTCTGGACAGCAAGATATAAGTGAAGATCACAACGGCAGTAAAGATAATGATGTGAAACAACAGCCAAGCAGGATATATCAACAACTTTGTCTCCAACTTTCCTCTGAAAAAGTTTGGGCTGATTTTTTTAAATTTTTTTTTCAAGAATGGGATTGACTCAAGCTTTCAAACACCAAAGGAATCGCTCAATTCCGAGTTGATATGAGGAGTCAAAAAATTCGAAAACTGGCCTGAAAAACTGGAATAAGCTGTGTTCATGAACTTCGGAGGACAAAAAGACCTATTTAGAAGCCGATTTTGAGGTGCCAAATATTGAACTAGCTTCTTCAACTATTTAGATGCGACTCGTCACTAGCTTTTGTTTGAGTACTCGCGGAGGCAAAACGGACTTCGTGTGAGGAAGTTATGCCTGTTTTACTGAACAGTGCACAAAACAGATTCCAATCCGAATTCAACTACGAGATTGAGTCTAAAAAGATCCGAATTTTGTTTTTTTTTCTTCTCTCTTTTTTTTCCTCACACTTTTTTTTCTTTCTCTCCTTTTTTTCTCTGACTTTTTTCTCTTTTTTTTTCTCTTGTTTTTTATCTCTCTTTTTTTCTCCCTCTTTTCAGAACAAACTAGATAAGATGCAGATTGGATCAAGCGAAGATGTGAACGATCTCAACTATTATTATGACAATGAATGGTGGGTAGCACGTGGTGGAAATTGATGGATGGGTGGTGGACAGCGGAAGAGATAATGATGCAGCGGTGGCGTGACTAATGTGAACAGAACTCGAAACTCTAAACGAACTAGACACTAAGACCAGCAACTCGACACGACGATGCAACCGATAATTCAACTATGCAAGCAATGAAAAGAAAATTGCAAAGGCTCGGACTGGCTTGGACCAAGGATGAATAGATCTAACTCTTTTTTGTGGCTTTTTCTTGGACAATAGATAAGAAAATAAATCTAATCTAGGAAAACTGGAAATTCTCACCGAGCAACCTGAAAACTGATACCACTTGATAGAGGTGAGGGTGTCCCGATCTTTCGATGAGATGATAAATATCGATTTGGTGGAGACGACTTTGACGATCCGACTACAAACATGCACGATGTTGCGTCTTAGCAATCGCTAAACCAATCTCCTGAGGTTACTGACGATGCCGGAAGCACGGCCAGCCTGACCACGAAGGTCTATTCCTGCAAGCAATCGAAGAACGAGCAAGAATATGATAAAGCAATCGGAATATTGCAAATATATATGAGGTATTGATAATGGTGGGGATCCGTAAGCGGTCTTGGTCTGGTCGTTGGACACAAACGAAGTACACGAAGTTGCAATGGCTAACTTTTAACTAAACAAATCCCCAGGAAAAAGCTACTAGATGGATCTACTTATATAGGAGCAAGGGGTGGCGGCCAAGGAGGTGGGAGGACGTCCCAAGGCATCCTAAAACTAACCCTAGGTCGTACAAGGCTCATGGGCCCAAGTGGAGGTGATGCAACACCTTTGGGCTTGTAATTTGACTCGGATTCTGCTGCAACGTCAGATTGTTTCGTTCGTAACTCAACGCTCCGGACGAATTTGAAGGTGAATCCAGTTGGGATGGAAAGAGCACGAAATCTAGTTTCCAACAAAAAAAGAATCACCCAATTCGGAGTCCGTATGAAAAAGTTGTTGGCGTTTTGAGTCAGGTATGTCTGTGCAGTCAGAATCTGAATTCAGAACGTGAGAGACTTGGACTCTATCTTCTCTTGGCCCAAAAGTGACGTGAGAAGGACTTTTTGAACACAACCTAAACTTCTCCTTTTCCCTTATCTTCATATGTGGATTGTACAAATGTCCCATACACCTGCAATTAGACAAAACACAAAAGTGTGTGAAGTATTTTTGTTCTGGATAACATAAATAGATTATTGAATAGTTTGCATTAGAAATCACCTGACAAATATGCATGTATGCAATATTTTTGGTCGTATCCAAGGTAGTCATGTCCTCATCAAACGCCAACACCTAGATGCTTCTGCAACTCTTGCAAGAGCGCAACCAAGGTCAAGGCAACCAAGGGAATCAAGGTCAAGGGCAATTCAACAATCAGGCTCAGTTTTCTACCCTCAACCAGTTCCTTGCAAATCATCCAAAGTCTTTCGGCTAGTGTGCCGAGGCCATGGACGTCGATGATTGGCTCACGGATATCAACAAGCATTTTGAATGTAGCAATGTCAGGCCTAAGGACTACGTCAAGTTCGCTTCTTTTCAGCTCAAGGACCAACCTGCTAATTGGTATCAACAATACAAAGATTCCAGAGGAGGTCGAGTGATTATGTGGGATGATTTCTACCGAGACTTCAAAGCTCACCACATTCCTACAAGTGTTGCTGAGAGCAAGTGTGAGGAATTCTGCAGTCTCAAGCAACGCAGCATGTCCGTGTACCAATACAACATCCCATTTCAGAAACTTGGTCGCTTCACTAAACAAGACATTCTTGATGAAAAGAACATGATCTATCACTTCAGGGGTGGCCTCAGAGAAGATCTACAGTTAGCACTCGTTCTTCTAGAGCCTACTAAGTTCGATCAATTCTATAACATGGCCCTCAAGCAAGAAGGTGCTCACCTCAAGTGTGAGGCATCAAAGAAGATAATCAGGGATGCAGTTCAGTCTTCTTCTTCCTCATAAGTGGCAGCTAAGCAACAGAAGTTCTGGCTTCCTTCGCCTCCTCCGTTTCGCTAGCCCTACCAGCAGAAGACTCTGGTGGCCGTGGATCATCCCACCCACCTAACTCAGGCTATTAGAACAAGTCTCAGAAGCAAGCTCCAAGGTCAAGTGCTCCTACTCCACTGTCCGCTTTCAGAGGTCACTTGTCACAGGTGTGGTTTGAAAGGGAATTACTCAAACAAGTGCACCCAGAAGCGCCTTCCGCCTCCTCCTCTGGTCAGGTTAGCAAAGAATGCAGTGGTCAAGCACAACCCAAAGCATGCTAAGGTGAACATGTTGAACACAGCTCAAGCAGACGATTCTTCAGATGTGATCATGGGTAACCTCTTGGTTAACTCTATTCCTGCAGAAGTCTTATTTGATACTGGTGCATCGCATTGTTTCATGTCAAGACCATTTGTTGCAAAGCATGATTTCATTTCGGAGATGTTGAGAAAACCCATGGGAGTTGTTTCTCTGGGCTCTTCTATGAGGGCTACCATGATGATTCCTGATGTTACCATCGAGATGGGCAATTATAAATTCTTGGCTTCCTCATTTGTTCTTGGCGACTCTGATATTGATCTAATTCTTGGCATGGACTGACTTTCTCAGCACAAGGCTCAACTTGATTGTGCTGCCAGTGAGATTCAATTGACACACTCTTATGAGGATGCGATCATCTGTGCCGCTCATGATGAGACCATTCGATTGTTTGCTCTCAATGAGAAGGGCGAGCTAGGTGCAATTTATCAGGTTCCAGTCGTTTGTGAGTACCAAGATGTCTTTCTAGAAGAGCTTCCGGGAATGCCTCCTCACCGGCCAGTTGAATTCGTTATCAATCTTGTGCCTGGTACTGAACCCGTTTGCAAGCATCCATACAAGCTTTGACCAAAGGAGCTGAAGGAATTGAAGAAACAGCTCGATGAACAAGAGCGTCTGGGTCTGATCAGACCGAGTTCATCTCCGTGGGGTTGTGGTGTTCTTTTTCTCCAGAAGAAGGATGGGACGGACCGACTTTGCGTCGATTACCGTCCATTGAACAAGAAGACAATCAAGAACAAGTATCCACTTCCCAATATCAATGAGCTATTCGAGCAACTTAAAGGTGCTAAAGTATTCTCCAAGCTTGACCTCCATATGGGTTATCATCAGATTCACATTCGTGAACAAGACATTCCCAAGACAACATTCAGAACAAGCTTTGGTTCTTATGAATATACTGTCATGTCTTTCGGCCTTCTCAATGCTCCTCCAACGTTCTCTCGCATGATGAACTTCATCTTCAACCCCTACACAAATGAATTTGTCCTGGTGTATCTCGATGATATCTTGGTCTCCTCCAAGAATAAGAAGGATCATGCCAAGCATTTGAAATAGGTGCTCGACAAGCTCAGAGAGTATCAATTCTATGCGAAGTTTTCCAAATGTGAGTTTTGGCTTGATGAAGTTCTCTACCTTGGCCTCATAATCTCCACCAAAGGTATTGCTGTTAATCCGGAGAAGGTTTCTGCAATTGTGAATAGGGAGCCTCCTCAGAATGTCAAGCAGCTCCGTAGTTTCCTGGGTCTTGCAAGATATTGCCGAAGATTCATTGAGAATTTCTCTAAGATTGCAAAGCCTCTTTCTAGCCTACTCCAGAAGCATGTCTAGTATGTCTAGACTCCTGAGTGTGACATTCCTTTCAACACTCTCAAAGAGAAGCTAGTCTCAACTACTTTCTTAACTCCTCCTGATGAATCCAAGCCATTCGAAGTTTTCTGTGATGCCTCTTTGCAAGGTCTCGGCGCTGTGTTAATGCAAGAGAAGAAAGTTGTGGCCTATACCTCTCGTCAGTTGAAGCCCAATGAAAGGAACTACCCCACTCATGATCTTGAGTTGGCGGCAGTTGTCCATGCATTAATAACATGGAGACATCTCTTGTTGGGAAGGCAAGTGGACATTTTCACCGATCACAAGAGCCTCAAGTATATCTTCACTCAACCCAACCTCAACCTCAGGCAAACTCGTTGGGTCGAAATGATTCGAGAGTACAATCCAAGTATCCAATATACTCCAGGCAAGGCGAATGTGATTGCAGATGCTTTGAGCAGAAAGGCTTATTGCAACAGTTTAATTCTCAAGCCATTCTAACCGGATATTTGTGAAGCTTTCCGCAAGCTCAACCTCCAAGTTGTTCCTCAAGGTTTTCTTTCCAACCTTCAAGTCACTCCAACTTTGGAAGATCAAATTCGTGAGGCACAACTCCTTGACACCATGGTGAAGAAGATGAAACATGGTATTACCAAGGGCTTACCCAAATATAAGTGCTATCGCATTGATGACAGAGACACTTTATTCTTTGGGGACTTGATTGTGGTTCCTAAAGGTGATCTAAGGAAGGTCATAATGAACGAAGCGCACAATTCTCTTCTATCCATTCATCCAGGCAGTTCGAAGATGTACCATGACCTCAAGCAGTCGTATTGGTGGACTCGAATGAAGCGAGAGATTGCTCTGTTCATGAATGAATGTGATGTCTATAGAAGGGTGAAAGCAGAACACCAACGACCAGCTCGTCTCCTCCAACCTCTTGCTATTATAGAATGGAAGTTTGATCACATAGAAATGGAATTTGCCACTGGACCCCCCAAGTCCAAGCATGGGAATGATGCAATCTTCGTTGTCATTGACAAGCTTACATAAGTGGCTCATTTCCTTCCAATCAAAGAATCTGTCACAGCAGCTCAGTTGGCAGAGCTATACACCTCCAGAATTGTCTTGTTGCACAGTATTCCACAATTGATCTCATCAGACCGCGAAAGCATTTTCACTTCTAAGTTCTGGGACTCCTTCCAGAAGGCCATGGGCACCAACATTCGCTTCAACATAGCTTTCCATCCTCAAACAAGTGGCCAAGTCGAGCGAGTCAATCACATCCTCGAAGACATGCTCATGGCTTGTGTCCTCTCCTTCGGTATGAACTGGGAAGATTGTCTTCCATATGCCGAGTTCTCCTACAACAACAGCTTCCAAGCAAGTTCGGGCAAGGCCCCATTTGAAATTTTATATGGCAGAAAGTGTCGTACTCCTCTTAATTAGTCCAAGACTGGTGAACGCCAACTTCTTGGCAACGACTTGATCATAGAAGATGAAGAAATGTGCAAAGTCATCCATAAAAATCTCAAAGCCGCGCAATCGCGCCAGAAGAGTTACTATGATAGCAAGCACCGTGACATGGCTTTCGAGATCGGATACCATGTCTACCTCTGCGTCTCTCCAATGAAAGGCAATCGTCGCTTCGGTATCAAAGGGAAGCTTTCCCCTAGATACGTGGGTCCTTTCAAGATCATTGGCAAAACAGCTGACCTCACCTATCAACTCGAGCTTCCGTCCAACTTTGCAAATGTGCACGATATGTTTCACGTGTCATAGCTTCACAAGTGCTTTAAGACGCCTGAGCGCACTATCAACTTCGAAAAGATTGATCTCCAAGAAGATCTGTCTTATCATGAGCACCCCGTTGCTATTCTTGAACAAACCGAGTGCAAGACTCGCAACAAGTCAATCAAATTCCTGAAAGTTAAGTGGTCGCACCATTCCGACCGAGAAGCCACCTGGGAACGCGAGGATCACCTCCGTTCTGAATATCCGGAGTTCTTTCAGTCCTAGATCTCGGGACGAGATCCTCTTGTAGTGGTGGAGTGTTGTAACACCCCGGATGTAACTTTCCTTAATTGTAACTCCGACTCTTGCCATTTCCGGCTATGCGGTATGATATTTCCTTCGTGGTTGGGTTTTTGTCTTCGTTTTGCATTTTGTTCATGTCATGCATCTCATCTCATGTCATCATGTGCATCTCATTTGCATTCGTCTTCATCTCATGCATCCGGTCATTTTCCTTGTTGTCCATTTTGCAATCCGACACTCCCACATGCACCCGTTGCACCCCTCAAATCTCATTTCATGAGTGGGAGAAAAACATTCTCAGAATGGGTTGAGTGGCCTTGGTACATCACCGGTAGGCCGCCTGTCAAATTCCGTTCCATTTGGAGGTTGTTTGATGCCCCAACGGTTAACCGAGTAACCGCAAAAGTCCCTCTCTTGTTGCAGACCAACACCCCTCTAAAACAGCCCACTAGCCCATCTAAACCCCCTCCATGCTCTCCGTCGTTGGATCATGATCGTGTGGGTGAAAACGGCACCTCATTTGGACACTCCTATCTCCCTCTACCTATAAATATGCATCCCCCTTTCCAAATCACGGATGGAACCCTAGTCACTCGCGCCGCCGGACACGTCCGCGTCCACCGGACGCATCTATCACCACCGCCCGGCCACTCATGACATGCCACGTGGCCCCGGCCACCGCATGCCGCCGCCGGCCCGCCAGGCCCGGGACGGCCCCCCACGGCCCACTCCCTCGCCCGCACCCGCATCGCCCCCGCGCCGGCCGCCGCCCGCCTCGTCGCCCTTCGCCGTGCCGCCGCAGCTCCTCTACCGCCACTCGCTCGCGCCAGACCGCCTGCACCTCGTCGCGAGCTCTGCCGCCCTGCGTCTCCTTCCTCTCCAGCTCCGAATTCGTTGCCCCCATGAGCTCCGACGAGCTCCCGCTACTCCGGCCGCTGTCCCCCTCCTCTCCGGCACCTGCTCCAGAGAGTTCATCCGACCATCCTCGAGAAACGTACGAAACCCTAGATATGAGCAGGTTGACCTCCTCATTTTTCTCTAAGTCTGTAACATTTTGGTGCCTTGTTCATCATGTCTTATCTCCATGCTCATAACTCCGTTTTGTGCATATAATATATCAAAATGTTCACATCATGATGCTCTTCATGTTAGTTTCATTTCCATGCATGTTGCTGTCCATATTGATGCCCTAATCCTCGTTCAGAAGTGCTATATGATGTTGCTTGCTGGAATTTAACAGAACTTGATGATTTGTCATTTTTGTTGCATTTTGTGTGTGCATCCTATGAGCATGATGTCTACATGTTTTATGAGCTCCATCCTGCCATATTTATAGTGGTGCAAGAATTGTATTTTTATGATCTTTGTGGTGACTAGCACAAGCATGCAAAGTAGGCTATGTGATGTTGCTGTTTTCAGACACTTACAATATTTTGCTAAGTCTTCTCCTGTTACATCTTGATGCAATGTAAACTTGTTGCTACCATGAGATGCATGCACATTTTGAGGTAGGTCATTAAGAGTGTTTTGTAGATGTGGTATTGCTCTATCCATTCATGACTCTGGTTGTAATTATGGAGTACTCTAGCATGTCTTCTCCTTGCTCTACTTTTGCTAAATATTATTCCTGGCAGATTGTTAACATGAGATTCAACTTTGCCATGGGTGTTGCTAGTGATTCACGCACCCTATGAACTTGATCTTGCCATGCTTAGCTTCATGAACATGTCTACTTACTGTTAGTGATGCCATGAAATGCTTTGTGGTGAGTGGTTTGAGCTCGCAAAGTTGCTATCATGAATCTGTTCCTGCCATGCTCTGTTTTTCTTCTAAGTCTGACACTGTTCATATAACTTGTCATGTTTACATTGGTGCCACATCATTTTCCATGCATCTTTGGGTAAAGTTCAGTAAGGGAGATGCAATCTATGTCTTTAGTACTAGCATGCCATGCCTTTGTTTTCCATGATATTTTCCTATAGCATGTTGTTTGCTAGCTCCAAACATTGCTATATGATGTTGTTTTGACATGTTTAGTATTTTCTCCAAGTCTGTGAATCCGTTATCATTTGCATTTTTGCCATGCTATTTTGAGCTTGTTCTGGTGAGTTCTAGCAGGAGCTCAAAGTTCATGATTTGTATAGGTTCACCTGTACTTTATGGTCATGTGATTTGTTGCTAGGTTGGAGTGCTGTAGCATAGTTTCTTGTTGCATTCTAAGTGCCATGATGCCGTTAATTGCAGATTTGCATCGTTCTTGTTTTGCTTGTCATAACCGTGCATCTGTTTCCGGTGATCCTTATTGAGATTTTGACCGAAATCACACCATCTTTCCAGCGGCATGTTTGGTTTGCCAAGTTGATGCCTTGATCATCTTTTCCTTCCGGAGTACCCATATGCATTGCACACCATACCTTGCATTCCATGCCATGTCTTGCATCATGTTGTTTGTGCATTGCATCGTGATTGATTGTTGTTCCGTTGCTTGTGTTCTTGCTTTGGGTAGAGCCAGGAGATGAGTACGCGAATGAGGAACCTGTTGAGTACGTTCACGAGGAGCAAGCTTTCGACAACTCTGAGAACTTTGCAGGCAAGATGACCATTACCCTCGATATCACTTCTATCTTTGCTTGCTAGTTGTTCATTCTATCGCTATGTCACGCTACCTACCACTTGTTTATCATGCCTCCCATATTTCCATGTCAAGCCTCTAACCCGCCTTCCTAGCAAACCATTGTTTGGCTAAGTTACCGCTTTTGCTCAGCCCCTCTTATAGCGTTGCTAGTTGCAGGTGCCTTGCAGGTTGTTCCATGTTGGAACATGGATATGTTGGGATATCACAATATCTCGTATTTAATTAATGCATCTATATACTTTGCAAAGGGTGGAAGGCTTGGACTTTTGCTCGGTGTTTTGTTCCACTCTTGCCGCCTTTGTTTCCGTCATACCGGTGTTATGTTCCTTGATTTTGTGCCCCTAACACGATGAGGTTTTATGGGCCCCTCTTGATAGTTCGCTTTGAATAAAACTCCTCCAGCAAGGCCCAACATTGGTTTTACCATTTTCCTAATAACAACTAAAACTTGCATAGGGACTTCTTGGACCCCGTGGACTTAATCAACCCCCTCGGCCAGTGCTCCACATGAGTGTTGGTCCAAACTAGAGCACCTTGCGGGACCATCCCTTGGCAACTTGGGTTATGTTGGTACCTGTACGCTTACCTCATACGGTGTACCCTGAGAACGAGATCGTGCTACTCTTATTAGGCTCGGTCGGTGCATCGGGAGGTCTTGCTGGACTAGTTTTACCATTGTCGAAATATCTTGTGCACCAGGATTCCGAGTCTGATTAGAGGTTCCCGCTATGGAGGATTGTCTCCGCAGATCGTGAGCTTGTCATGGGATAAGTTGGGACACCCCTGCAGGGTTTAAACTTTCGAGAGCCGTGCCCGCGGTTATGTGGCAGGTGGGAATTTTCTACTATCCGGTTGTAGAGAACTTGACACTTGACTTAATTAAAATGCGCCAACCGTGTGTGTAACCGTGATGGTCTCTTTCAGATGAGGTTCGGGAAGTGCACATGGTGGGGTTATGTTTGAACGTAAGTAGATCATGATCACTTCTTCATCACTTCTAGCTTTTTGACCGTTGCGTAGCTTCTCATCTTACTCTTGTACTCGTATGTTAGCCACCATATTTTGCTTAGCGCTTGCTGCAGCTCCACCTCATAACCATATCCTACCCATAAGCTTAAATAGTCTTGATCTCGTGGGTTTTGAGATTGCCGAGTCCTCGTGACTCACAGATACTATCAAACAGTTGCAGGTGCCGATGATACCGATGCGGGTGATACTACCGAACTCAAGTGGGAATTCGACGAGGACCTTGGTCGTTACTATGTTTCGTTTCCTGATGATCAGTAGTGGAGCCTAGTTGGGATGATCGGGGATCTAGCAGTTGGGTTTATCTTCTTTTCATTTGGTTGTCCGTGGTCAGACTATGAGTGTACTCTGATGATGTATGACTTATTTGAATATTGTGTGACGTGGCGATTGTAAGCCAACTCTATTTATCCCTTTCTTGTTCATTACATGGGATGTTGTGAAGATGACCGTTCTTGCGAGAAAACCACTATGTGGTTATGCCTCTAAGTCGTTCCTCGACACGTGGGTGATATAGCCGCATTGTGGGCGTTACAGCCGGGAGAAGGCCCTTACCGCGGGTGAGAAGACGACGACCGTGGGGCGCGACGCCTTCGCCTCCCTCGAGTTGTGGACCCACACGGTGCGGCACTCCCTTTACAGAGAAGGGTACGAGAAGCCGCTGGTGACTCCGGAGGATGGCCTTGCTGGTATTCTTGCCAAGATCGCTGAGAACCTCGAGGGCATCGCCACCGGGGTGGGCTCCATGGTAGAAGGGTTGTTCCGCACCCTCTTCACTACGGCTGCGACGCATGTTTACAGCCACCTCCATCTTCAGGATCCAAGCTTCTACCTTGGCACTCTGATCGAGCCGGTGGCACCTGAGTCTCACGACGCTGCTGCCGAGGCCGTGGAGAAGTAGGTAAAACCCCTGGTGGAGAAGTTCCTCTGTGTTAACCCCGAAGTTGCGGTGACTGGAGCTGACGGCAGAGACGGTGGCGGTGTTGTCGATGACGAGCTTCCCGCGGTGAGCGGCATCAGCGACTGAGGTGATGGCGGCACCTCCTCCTAGTTTGACCTAGCGACATTTGACGTGCCTCGTGGAAGCGTGAAAACTTCTGCTTGAATTTGCGAGACATTATTTTTTGTAAAAACTTGTTAGGACTCAGTGGCTTCCTTTCCGTGCTCGCTTTCCTTTCCATTTGCTTTTAGTGTTCTACGTCGGCAGGGCCCTGCCCCGCTGATGACCCACAAGTATAGGGGATCAATTGTAGCTCTTGTCGATAAGTAAGAGTGTCGAACCCAACGAGGAGCAGAAGGAAATGACAAATGGTTTGCAGTAAGGTAATGTTTGCAAATGCTGAAATTGTAAGTAGGAGAGTAGTTTGATAACAAGATAATTCGTAACAAGCAAGTAATGAAAGTAGTAACAAAAGTGTAGCAAGGTAGCCCAATCCTTCTGAGGCAAAGTGTAACGCCCCGAGACCGTTGCGCCAGGTGTCTTCCAGTTATTCGCTGTTGTTGCCTTGTCATTCGCTTGCGTGTTGCATCTTGCCATGTCATCATCCGCATTGCATCATCATGTTTTCAAAACTTGCATCCGCCCAGGTGTCCCAGTTCTTTTCGTTGTCCATTCTGAGCCGAGACACACTTGCACGCGCTTGCGGCATGTCCGAAATATTATTTTATAAGTGTCCGAAAAATGTTCTCGGAATGGGTTGAAAGTTGGCATGCGGTGTTGCTATGTTGTCAGTAGGTCGCATACCAAGTTTCATCACATTCGGAGTCTGTTTGACGCCCCAACGATTAACTATAGCGGCATTATAGCTGGTCTATCGTCGGACGTTTTCGGTCTCCGGAAATATGTGCCGGGCTGCCTTCTTTCCTCTCCTCTCATCTCAAGCCCTCCTAGACAGCCCACTACCACCCACTAGGCCCAACCAACCCCCCCTCTTGATCGGTGCCTTCAGATCTCGATCGGAGGGCTCCGGAAGCTCCCCAAACCCCTAATCCTAGCCCCCATGTTATATATAGAGCCCTAACCCTCAAATTTTGGAAACCCTAAGCTCCCCCTTGTTTTCCATGCCTCCCCAACCTACAGCCGCCACCCCCACCTCCGTTTCCACGCCGGAGACCTCTCCCCGCCACTTGGCGCTCAACCATTGGCCGAGCAGCCGCCAGTCATCACGCCCCTCCACTCCCAAGCCGCCACCTGTCCCTGCCCAGCCTCTAGCGCCGCGGTAGCCCACCTGGTCCTGATGCAGGCCCGCTCGGGCCCGAACCTCCCTGCCCGCAGCGCTTCTCGCCTGAGGTGCAGCGTCCGAGCCACGCCGCCAATCTCTCTGCCGGCGACCCCGATCCCCACCGCTGGACTCCGCCGGCGCCGTTGCGGTCGTCCCTCGTCACTTCGCCGCCGGCGAGCACCGACCAGGTCGCCATGCCCGTTGCCTCCTCGCTCCTCTGCTTTGAGCTCTCCCTCTACTCTACGCCCTGCGCTGCCGCCATTTTTTGCGGGAGTCACCATCGAGCTCGTCGTCGGCCTCCTCGGCCTTGTCCGTCGCTAGATCTGAGCTCCCCACACGCAGATCTATCCGTCCCCGCCGCTGTCCTGCCGCCCCGTCGCCATTAGCCGCCGGCGCCGCCATGTCCTCGTCCCGCTTGGGAACGAGGTGACAAATGCCCCAGCGCCCCATCGACCGCCCACACGCACGTGGGCCGGCCCATCGCTCCAGCAAGGCCCACTGCTCCACCAGATCCGGCGAGTTTGGCCCACTGTGAGGCCAACCCCAGCGTTGCCTGACCTCTTCACCAACCTGGGCCGAGGCCCATGGTGAGCTCCCCAGAGCCCACCAGATTCGGCCTGCATCATCTTTTTTCCGTTCTGGCGATTTTATCTTTTATTCCAGAGACTAACAGTTTTGAAGAAAACCCCCCAAGCATCATGCATTTAATAACTCACAAACGGTGCATCATATTAAAATAAATTATATATGAAAAATTCTTAGAATTGTGTCTAGATTCATAATATCCAACTTTCATGCATGTTTGAAATGTTTAAATTGCTGTTTGCTTTAATTTGCTCCAATGCCATGCTAAAATGATTTAATTCATAACTAAATAACCATAGCTCAAAATTTCCTAAACTTTATATGTAAATGGGGTGGAAAAATTCCTAGTTTAACATGGTGGCATTTGATGAGGACATCAATACCATTGTTACACCCACAGCCCCTACTGTTACATATACTGGACCAATTACTAGAGCTCGCGCACGCCAATTAAATTACCAGGTACTTTCGTTTCTTGGTAATGATTCTAATGTTCATGAGATTATGATGCTGCCTAAATTGGATACATTTGTTTTGCTTTCAAATGAAGGGCCTAGCTTGGAGAAGGATGAACATTGGAGCAAGAACACGCATGAAGTTGATGGCATGCGCAAGGGGATCAAGAACGGAGTTACAAGTGATGATTTCAGGACTTTGAAGCCGCCATAAGGAGTGCATGAAGCCATGGACGAAATATACAAGATGCCACTTCATAATATTCGTCCATAGGCTATTCTAGGTGCTGCGTCACCTTATTAATGGGCCAGGCCCATGTAATTTCGAAATACTTAAGTATAGGCTATTTTTAGAGTCCGTATGTGTGGGGAAACAAGAGTTAGGGTTGGTTTCGGACCCCACCCTCAAGGGCCACGAAATTCCCCTCTCTTCCTCCATATATACAGCCCTTAGGGCGTCGTTTAGACTTTGGGTTTTGTTTAGATTAAAAGTTCGCCATAGCTGCAACTTCGCGTACTTCGTTTGTGTCCAACGACCAGACCAAGACGTCACAGAACCCCACCTTGATCAATAAAGCTTTCATCTTATATTCGCAATATCCAGATTGCAATCTCAGTTTCTTGCTTGTTCTTCGTTTGCTCGCAGGAAACAGGCCCTCATGGTCAGGTTGATCGTGCTCCGGCGTGGTCAATAACCCCTCGGAAGTTGGTTTAGCGATTGCTAAGGCGCGACGTCTCGCACGTTCGTAGTCGGATCGTCAAGGTCGACTCCCACAAAAAACAATAGCCACCATCTCATCGAATCATCGGGACACCTTTGCCTCTATCAGCATTACTTTGCATGTTTAATAACTCTAAAATTGTGTTCAGGGCAGAACAGTACAAATTCAATTATTGCATGTGGGGATTTAGCGGAATTGTTGTTTGTTATTCCGGCCTCATTTAAACTTGCCTAGATAGGTAGTTTTATTATGCTTCACCCCTTGCCATGCTAGCCAACATTTAATATTGTTGAGTACATAAACAGGAGAGAACTAAATAAGTCATGTGGTGTTTTGTCGATATGCAACTCGTTGCATATTGAGCTCCACTTAACTTGTAGTTTTGTTTGTGCATTTTGCCATGCCATGCCTCATTAAACCAGACATGCATCATACTTGGTTGTGCATCTTGCCATGTTTATGTGATGGTTGTTTACCATTGATGAGGACATCAATACCATTGTTACACCAACAACCCCTGCTACTGTACATAGTGGACCAATTACTAGAGCTCGCGCACGCCAATTGAATTATCAGGTACTTTCGTTTCTTGGTACGATTCTAATGTTCATGTGAATATGATGTTGCCTAAGTTTGATACATTTGTTTTGCTTACAAATGAAGGGCCTAGCTTGGACAAGAAAGATGAACCTTGGAGCAAGTTCAAGCATGGCGATGATGGCATGCTCAAGGGGAACAAGAACGGAGTTACAAATGATGATTCCAGGACTCTGAAGCCACCATAATGAGTGCATGAAGCATGAGACGAAATATACAAGATGCCACTTCATAAATTTCGTCCAGAGGCTATTCTAGGTGCTGCATCACCTTATTATTGGTCCATGCCCATGTATTTTCGAAATACTTAAGTATAGGCTGTTTTTAGAGTCCGTATGTGTGGGGAAACAAGAGTTAGGGTTGGTTTCGGACCCCTCCACCAAGGGCCACAAATTCCCCCTCTCTCCTCCATATATACAACCCTTAGGGCATTGTTTAGACTTTGGGTTTTTTTTAGATTAAAAGTTCGCCATAGCTGCAACTTCGCGTACTTCGTTTGTGTCCAATGACCAGACCAACACGTCACAGAACCCCACCTTGATCAATAAAGCTTTCATCTTATATTTGCAATATCCAGATTGCAATCTCAGTTTCTTGCTTGTTCTTTGTTTGCTCGCAGGAAACAGGCCCTCGTGGTCAGGTTGATCGTGCTCTGGCGTGGTCAATAACCCCTCGGAGTTGGTTTAGCGATTGCTAGGGCGTGACGTCCTCGCACGTTCGTAGTCGGATCATCAAAGTCGACTTCCTCTAAAACGATAGCCACCATCTCATCGAAACACGGGACACCTTCGCCTATATCAAGTGGTATCAGATTTCCAGGTTGCTCGGTGAGATTTTACAGTTTTTCGTAGTTTAGATCGAGTCTATTCTTCGTACCTATAGTCCACGAAAAAGCCAAAAAAAATTAGGGTTAGTTCATCCTATCCGAACCAATCTGAGCCTTTGCATACTCTTTTCTGTATTTGCTTTGTTGAATTTGCGGTTGCATCATCGTGTCAAGTTGCTGGTCTTAGCGTCTAGTCCATTAGAGTTTCGAGTTCTGTTCACAGGTTGTCACGTCGCCGCTGCCATATATCACCGCCGCATCATCATCATCGCTGCTTCCATATACGCCACCACATATCCGCCGCCATCACACCAATCCGAGTCCACCTGCAACATAAATCCGCCACCAGTCCGATTTCCACCAGATTCATCGCCGCCAACAATCCGAGATTCCGCCAGATTCATCTCCGCCACCAGTCCTAGTCCGAGTCCAGTATTTGTTGCTTTGTTTTTGAGTTCCAGATGACGCGATACTCCGAGTCGTGACAGAGTAGGACTCCCCAACTTTCGAGCCACCCGTAGAAGAAAAATAATTCCAAACTGATAGAGGCTAAGGTGTCTCGATGTTTCCATGAGATGGTGGCTATCGTTTTCTGTGGGAGTCGACCTTGACGATCCGACTACGAACGTGCGAGACGTCGCGCCTTAGCAATCGCTAAACCAACTTCTGAGGGTTATTGACCACGCCGGAGCACGATCAACCTGACCACGAGGGTCTGTTTCCTGTGAGCAAATGAAGAACAAGCAAGAAACTGAGTTTGCAATCGGGATATTGCGAATATAAGATGAAAGCTTTATTGATCAAGGTGGGGTTCTATGACGTCTTGGTCTGGTCGTTGGACACAAACGAAGTACGCGAAGTTGCTGCTATGGCGAACTTTTAATCTAAACAAAACCCAAAGTCTAAACAACGCCCTAAGGGCTGTATATATGGAGGAAGAGGGGGGAATTTCGTGGCCCTTGAGGGTGGGGTCCGAAACCAACCCTACTCTTGTTTCCCCACACATACGGACTCTAAAAATAGCCTATACTTAAGTATTTCGAAATTACATGGGCCTGGCCCATTAATAAGGTGACGCAGCACCTTGAATAGCCTATGGACGGATATTATGAAGTGGCATCTTGTATATTTCGTCCAAGGCTTCATGCACTCCTTATGGCAGCTTCAAAGTCTTGAAATCATCACTTGTAACTCCGTTCTTGATCCCCTTGCGCATGCCATCAACTCCATGCGTGTTCTTGCTCCAATGTTCATCCTTCTCCAAGCTAGGCCCTTCATTTGTAAGCAAAACAAATCTATCCAATTTAGGCAGCATCATAATCTCATGAACATTAGAATCATTACCAAGAAACGAAAGTACCTGGTAATTTAATTGGCGTGCGCGAGCTCTAGTAATTGGTCCAGTATATGTAAGAGTAGGGGCTGTGGGTGTAACAATGGTATTGATGTCCTCATCATCCTCCCCTTCTTGAAATGAAGTCGTCCTCGACGGAAGCGCATCTTCCTCACCCAAATAAGGCTTCAAATCTGCAATGTTAAAAGTGGGACTAACCCCAAAATCTACAGGTAGCTCAAGTTTATATGCATTATAATTTATCTTCTCTAACACCTTAAAAGGACCATCAGCACGTGGCATTAGCTTTGATTTGCGCAGATTAGGAAATCTATCTTTACGCAAATGTAACCAAACAAGATCTCCAGGCGCAAACACAACATGTTTTCTACCCTTATCTCCAGCAAGTTTATATTTAGCATTCATACGCTCAATGTTTTCCTTAGTTAACTCATGCATTTTTAAAATCAATTCAGAACGTTCTTTAGCATCAAAATTAACCTTCTCCGAAGATGGAAGAGGCAACAAATCAATAGGTGCACGAGGTAGGAAACCATACACAATTTCAAAAGGGCACATCTTAGTAGTAGAATGCAATGAGCGATTATAAGCAAATTCAATATGAGGCAAGCATTCTTCCCACATTTTCTTGTTATTCTTCAAAACAGCCCTAAGCATAGTAGACAATGTTCTATTGACTACTTCAGTTTGTCCATCAGTTTGGGGGTGACAAGTAGTATTAAAAAGCAGCTTAGTCCCCAACTTAGCCCATAAACATCTCCAAAAGTGGCTAAGAAATTTAGTATCACGATCTGAAACAATAGTATTTGGCACACCATGTAAGCGAATAATTTCACGAAAGAACAAATCAGCAACATTAACAGCATCATCGCTTTTATGACATGGTATAAAGTGTGCCATTTTCGAGAACCTATCCACGACAACAAATATGCTATCCCTCCCCTTCTTTGTTCTAGGTAAACCTAAAACAAAGTCCATAGATATATCCTCCCAAGGAACACTAGGTACAGGCAAAGGCATATATAAACCATGAGGATTGAGTCGTGACTTAGCTCTTTGACATGTAGTGCAGCGAGCAACAAAACGCTCAACATCCCGTCTCATCTTTGGCCAAAAGAAATGTGTAGCAAGTATATCCTCCGTCTTTTTGACGCCAAAGTGTCCCATTAATCCTCCTCCATGCGCCTCCTGCAACAACAAAAGACGAACGGAGCTAGCTAGAATGCATAGCTTGTTAGCACGAAACACAAATCCATCGTTAAGAACGAACTTGTTCCAAGTTCTCCCTTCCTTACAATTCTGCAATACATCTTTAAATTCAGCATCATGAACATATTGATCTTTGATGGTCTCCAAACCAAATATTTTAAAGTCAAGTTGTGAAAGCATAGTATAACAACGAGACAAGGCATCAGCAATAACATTTTCTTTACCCTTCTTGTGTTTAATGACATAAGGGAAAGTCTCAATGAATTCAACCCATTTAGCATGTCTACGGTTCAGTTTTGCTTGACTTTTAATGTGTTTCAAAGATTCATGATCAGAATGTATAACAAATTCCTTGGGCCATAAATAATGTTGCCATGTTTCTAAGGTCCGAACAAGAGCATATAATTCTTTATCATAAGTAGAATAGTTCAGACTAGGCCCACTCAATTTTTCAGAAAAGTATGCAACAGGTTTTCCATCTTGTAATAACACACCTCCTAATCCAATTCCACTAGCATCACATTCAAGCTCAAAAGTCTTATTGAAATTAGGAAGTTGGAGTAAAGGAGCATGTGTCAACTTATCTTTCAAAACCATGAAGGCTTCTTCCTGTGCGGTACCCCAAACAAAAGGCAAATCCTTCTTTGTAAGCTCGTTGAGAGGTGCAGCAATGGTGCTGAAATCTCTCACAAAACGCCTATAGAAACCAGCGAGGCCAAGGAAACTCCTCACTTGTGTGACCGTTTTGGGCTGCGGCCAACTCTCAATAGTTTCAATCTTGGCTTTATCAACTTCAATTCCCTGTGGAGTAACAACATAGCCAAGAAAAGATACTCGGTCGGTGCAAAAGGTGCACTTTCCAAGGTTTCCAAACAAACGTGCATCACGTAGAGCAATAAAAACAGCACGTAAATGTTCCAAATGTTCCTCCAAAGATTTGCTATAAATCAATATGTCATCAAAGTAAACTACCACAAATCGTCCAATGAAAGCACGTAAAACTTCGTTCATTAACCTCATAAAAGTACTAGGTGCATTAGTTAACCCAAAAGGCATGACTAACCACTCATATAATCCAAACTTAGTTTTAAATGCTGTTTTCCATTCATCACCCAATTTCATACGAATTTGATGGTATCCACTACGCAAATCAACTTTGGAGAATATTGTAGAGCCACTCAATTCATCAAGCATATCATCTAGCCTAGGAATAGGATGACGATAACGAATAGTAATATTATTAATGCCTCTACAATCAATGCACATACGCGACGTACCATCCTTTTTCGACACTAAAATGATAGGAACAGCACAAGGACTAAGGGATTCGCGTATATAACCTTTGTCGAGCTGTTCTTGTACTTGACGCATAATCTCCTTCGTCTCCTCTGGATTGGTACGGTATGGTGCACGGTTGGGTAGCGAAGCACCGGGAATTAAGTCAATTTGATGCTCAATCCCTCGAATAGGTGGTAATCCCCGTGGCACGTCTTGTGGAAAGACGTCAGCGAACTCCTGCAAAATGTTAGTGGCAGCAGGGGGCAAAGAGGAAGGCACGTCCTCGAATGAAAATAATGCCTCTTTGCACACAAAAGCATAGCAAACAGATTTGCTGAAATCTAGCTCATCAATATCAGATTTGGTGGCAAGTAAACATGCACTTTTCAATTTAATTTCAGAAACAACAGTAGATGGTTTATTATTAGGCTTCATTTGGTGCTCAAATTCTTTTGCCACAATCTGATTTTCACTCTTATTTGTCTCCTGCTTTGCTTTATTAGCTCTATTAATATCATCTTTCAAAATGGAATCAGGAGTCATAGGAACCAAAGTAATATTTTTATCGTTATGAACAAGAGTATACTGATTGTTTCTACCATGGTGTACCAAGTAATAAGGAACATGCTTGCATAGGTACCACATCACAATCAACAAAATCAGCATATGTAGAGATACTAAAATGAACACGAATAGTACGTGTTACCTTAACCTTGCCGCTGTTGTTGAACCATTGGATGTAGTAAGGATGTGGATGTGGTCTTGTGGTGGGAGATAGCTTCTCCACCATCTCCATGCTAGCCAAGTTATTGCAGCTCCCTCCATCTATGATCACGCGAACAGAATGTTCCTTCACAACTCCCTTTGTATGGAACAAATTATGCCTCTGATTTTGCTCAGCTTGTGTAACCTGCACACTCAAAACACGTTGAGCAACTAAACTTTCATACCTGTTAGCATCTTCAGGAGCCATGTATTGCGTCTCATTATCAGAATCGTCTCCACCGTGTTCGTCACGTGTAATAAGAGCCAAAGTCTCCTCATCATAGTCACTAGCGGACTCATACCCACCATCCTCAGTAACAATCATCACACGCTTAGATGGGCATTCTCTCGCATAATGACCTCCACCCTTGCAACATCGACAAATAATATCATGTGTGTTGCCCTGTTGATGCCATGGATGAAGAAGAGCTCTTTGCAGGCCCAGAAGGTGTGCTCTTGGCAGATAGTGGTGATTGTGCCTGCTTTATTGTATCACGGTTGGAGGTGGTAGCCGACGGAGGCGCCGGTGTAGCAGAACGTGTGGAAGTAGATGATGCACGTGGTGTCCATGATGAAGGTCGACCTGCAGAAAAGTTAGTCCGCGCCAATGCCTGTCGATCCTGCACTTCACGTTCAGCTTTACAAGCAAGATGGAATAAACGAGTGATATTAGTATACTCCTTATACTCTAGAATCGTCTGAATCTCTCTATTTAATCCACCCATAAAACGTGCAAGCATAGCTTCATTCTCCTCAACAATACCACATCTAATCATGCCAGTTTGTAATTCCTGATAATATTCTTCTACAGAATTTTTTCCCTGTCTTAAGCGCTGCAATGTTTGAAGTAATTCACGTTGATAATATGGTGGAACCCAACGAGTACGCATAGCAGTTTTCAAAGCAGCCCAAGTAGCCGGAATAGGATATAATCTACAATGCTCAGACCACCAAACACATGCAAAACTAGTGAAAGCACAAACAGCAGCAGGAACACGTCTCTCCTCGGGATATTGTAAACATGTAAATCGTTGTTCAGTTTCTAACTCCCAAGTAAGATATATATCAGGAACATATCTACCCTCAAATGGTGGAATATTCAATTTTAGTTTAGGGAGATGGTCATGATCTCGTACCTGAGGGTGAGCCCTACCATTGCCATTATTTGCATGTGGACGACCTGGTGGTTGCCGTGCTGTTGGTGGCACGTAGTTCTGATTTTGATCAACCTCATCCTCATAATCTCCCACATAAGCATCCTCCTCCACATCAGCAGTAGGAGCCACAGAAGTATCCACAGCAGCACCAGCAGTTTGGCCCGACTGAAGAGGGACACGGCTCGCTCGGCGGAGGGCTGTTTCCCGACGTGGAGGTAGTCGGTGTTGTTGCTTGTTGCAGAGGTGCGGCAGGAGCAGCCGGTGGTGGTGGTGGAAAACGCGAAAGCAATTCAGCAAACTTGTTATCGAGCTTTGTTTCAAACGTCTTCTCCATGCCATCTATCTTCTCCATGGCCTCTTCAAATCTGTTTATCACATCTTGCACCTGTCCATTCATCATTTGCTGAAACGTATCATGAAGCTCCTTGTTCGTCAAGTTCTCCCAGTCAGTCTCGTCGGCTTGTGATCCTGGCATGGTTAGCAGCAATAGAAACACACAAGAATATGATCCTACAGACTACTAACAAGTGGTGGTGGTGGCGGGTGTCACAAATCCGTCAAGCAAATCTCAAATTCTTACCAGTTCTTACCCAGCAGCAGGCGGTGATCGGCAACCGTTGTAGTCAAAAACTCTCAAAAGCTTGGATAGAGCGATTGCCACGGAGAGTCAAACGCACGACGTAGATGTATGTGGAGCTGGGAAGGCTTATAGTATGGTAGCAAAAAGGGTCAGCAATAATCAATTCAGAGATGCAAAGTTGAATAAATGCTCAACGACGGTACTGTGCTGGTCCTAGGCTAGACCGTGCTAGAGACGCGAGCCTAGAACACTAACAAAATCACGGCGCTGCACGTAAATAAGGAAAGAGCACACTCTGGAACTTTTTTTTCGCTCTTTTTTTTTGCGCTCCTCTTCTTTTTTTGCGAAAAATCACTATAATGGCGAGTGTCTCAAAACTCTTCCCTCGTCAAACTGATAGGATGGGCACGAAAATTTTTTTTTCACTTTTTTTTCGGAAATCAGGGCAGCGACGACGAAAAAGTGCGACAAAAAATCACTATGATGGCACGTGGCTCAAAAGACTCAGAAAAGCCTAAAAATAGGATAGGGAAAAAAAATTTGCCCGTGAAAATTTTGGCCTAAAAACTGCCCGGGGGTCTCCAGACTCTTTTTGTTCCGAGACCTACGCAGGCAAGGAAACACGACTCGGAATTTAGATTGACCTCAAGAACAAACCTAATATGAGAAGAACTCGGATTGGTGGTGGATATATGGTTGTGGTATATGGCAGCGGTGGTGGTATATGGTAGCGGTGGTGGTATATGGATAGAGATTAGTGGTGGTATATGGATACGGATTGGTAGTGGTATATGGATATGGATTCAAAGCGGTGGCGGATAAGCAAAAGTGGTAGATGGGCGATGATGATGGTGCGGCGGCGGCGTGACAACTTATGACCAGAACTCGAAACTCTAAAAGACTAGACTCTAAGACCAGCAACTTGACACGACGATGCAACCGCAAATTCAACAAAGAAAAAGCCCTAAAAAGATTATGCAAAGGCTCAGATTGGTTCGGATATGATGAACTAACCCTAATTTTTTTGTGTGGCTTTTTTTCGTGGACTGTAGGTATGAACAACAGACTCGATCTAATCTACGAAAAACTGTAAAAATCTCACCGAGCAACCTGGAAATCTGATACCACTTGATAGAGGCTAAGGTGTCCCGATGTTTCGATGAGATGGTGGCTATCGTTTTCTGTGGGAGTCGACCTTGACGATCCGACTACGAACGTGCGAGACGTCGGGCCTTAGCAATCGCTAAACCAACTTCCGAGGGTTATTGACCACGCCGGAGCACGATCAACCTGACCACGAGGGTATGTTTCCTGCGAGCAAATGAAGAACAAGCAAGAAACTGAGATTGCAATCGGGATATTGCGAATATAAGATGAAAGCTTTATTGATCAAGGTGGGGTTCTGTGACGTCTTGGTCTGGTCGTTGGACACAAACGAAGTACGCGAAGTTGCAGCTATGGCGAACTTTTAATCTAAACAAAACCCAAAGTCTAAACGACGCCCTAAGGGCTGTATATATGGAGGAAGAGGGGGGAATTTCGTGGCCCTTGAGGGTGGGGTCCGAAACCAACCCTAACTCTTGTTTCCCCACACATACGGACTCTAAAAATAGCCTATACTTAAGTATTTCGAAATTACATGGGCCTGGCCCATTAATAAGGTGACGCAGCACCTAAAATAGCCTATGGACGAATATTATGAAGTGGCATCTTGTATATTTCGTCCAAGGCTTCATGCACTCCTTATGGCGGCTTCAAAGTCCTGAAATCATCACTTGTAACTCCGTTCTTGATCCCCTTGCGCATGCCATCAACTCCATGCGTGTTCTTGCTCCAATGTTCATCCTTCTCCAAGCTAGGCCCTTCATTTGAAAGCAAAACAAATGTATCTAATTTAGGCAGCATCATAATCTCATGAACATTAGAATCATTACCAAGAAACGAAAGTACCTGGTAATTTAATTGGCGTGCGCGAGCTCTAGTAATTGGTCCAGTATATGTAAGAGTAGGGGCTGTGGGTGTAACAATGGTATTGATGTCCTCATCATCCTCCCCTTCTTGAAATGAAGTCGTCCTCGACGGAAGCTCATCTTCCTCACCCAAATAAGGCTTCAAATCTGCAATGTTAAAAGTGGGACTAACCCCAAAATCTGCAGGTAGCTCAAGTTTATATGCATTATCATTTATTTTCTCTAAAACCTTAAAAGGACCATCAGCACGTGGCATTAGCTTTGATTTGCGCAGATTAGGAAATCTATCTTTACGCAAATGTAACCAAACAAGATCTCCAAGTGCAAACACAACATGTTTTCTACCCTTATCTCCAGCAAGTTTATATTTAGCATTCATACGCTCAATGTTTTCCTTAGTTAACTCATGCATTTTTAAAATCAATTCAGAACGTTCTTTAGCATCAAAATTAACCTTCTCCGAAGATGGAAGAGGCAACAAATCAATAGGTGCACGAGGTAGGAAACCATACACAATTTCAAAAGGGCACATCTTAGTAGTAGAATGCAATGAACGATTATAAGCAAATTCAATATGAGGCAAGCATTCTTCCCACATTTTCTTGTTATTCTTCAAAACAGCCCTAAGCATAGTAGACAATGTTCTATTGACTATTTCAGTTTGTCCATCAGTTTGGGGGTGACAAGTAGTACTAAAAAGCAGCTTAGTCCCCAACTTAGCCCATAAACATCTCCAAAAGTGGCTAAGAAATTTAGTATCACGATCTGAAACAATAGTATTTGGCACACCATGTAAGCGAATAATTTCACGAAAGAACAAATCAGCAACATTAACAGCATCATCGCTTTTATGACATGGTATAAAGTGTGCCATTTTCGAGAACCTATCCACGACAACAAATATGCTATCCCTCCCCTTCTTTGTTCTAGGTAAACCTAAAACAAAGTCCATAGATATATCCTCCCAAGGAACACTAGGTACAGGCAAAGGCATATATAAACCATGAGGATTGAGTCGTGACTTAGCTCTTTGACATGTAGTGCAGCGAGCAACAAAACGCTCAACATCCCGTCTCATCTTTGGCCAAAAGAAATGTGCAGCAAGTATATCCTCCGTCTTCTTGACGCCAAAGTGTCCCATTAATCCTCCTCCATGCGCCTCCTGCAACAACAAAAGACGAACGGAGCTAGCTGGAATGCATAGCTTGTTAGCACGAAACACAAATCCATCGTTAAGAACGAACTTGTTCCAAGTTCTCCCTTCCTTACAATTCTGCAATACATCTTTAAATTCAGCATCATTAACATATTGATCCTTGATGGTCTCCAAACCAAATATTTTAAAGTCAAGTAGTGAAAGCATAGTATAACGACGAGACAAGGCATCAGCAATAACATTTTCTTTACCCGTCTTGTGTTTAATCACATAATGGAAAGTCTCAATGAATTCAACCCATTTAGCATGTCGAAGGTTCAGTTTTGCTTGACTTTTAATGTGTTTCAAAGATTCATGATTAGAATGTATAACAAATTCCTTGGGCCATAAATAATGTTGCCATGTTTCTAAGGTCCGAACAAGAGCATATAATTCTTTATCATAAGTAGAATAGTTCAGACTAGGCCCACTCAATTTTTCAGAAAAGTATGCAACAGGTTTTCCATCTTGTAATAACACACCTCCTAATCCAATTCCACTAGCATCACATTCAAGCTCAAAAGTCTTATTGAAATTAGGAAGTTGGAGTAAAGGAGCATGTGTCAACTTATCTTTCAATACCGTGAAGGCTTCTTCCTGTGCGGTACCCCAAACAAAAGGTACATCCTTCTTTGTAAGCTCGTTGAGAGGTGCAGCAATGGTGCTGAAATCTCTCACAAAACGCCTATAGAAACCAGCGAGGCCAAGGAAACTCCTCACTTGTGTGACCGTTTTGGGCTGCGGCCAACTCTCAATAGTTTCAATCTTGGCTTTATCAACTTCAATTCCCTGTGGAGTAACAACATAGCCAAGAAAAGATACTCGGTCGATGCAAAAGGTGCACTTTCCAAGGTTACGAAACAAACGTGCATCATGTAGAGCAATAAAAACAGCACGTAAATGTTCCAAATGTTCCTCCAAAGATTTGCTATAAATCAATATGTCATCAAAGTAAACTACCACAAATCGTCCAATGAAAGCACGTAAAACTTCGTTCATTAACCTCATGAAAGTACTAGGTGCATTACTTAACCCAAAAGGCATGATTAACCACTTATATAATCCAAACTTAGTTTTAAATGCTGTTTTCCATTCATCTCCCAATTTCATACGAATTTGATGGTAACCACTACGCAAATCAACATTGGAGAATATTGTAGAGCCACTCAATTCATCAAGCATATCATCTAGCCTAGGAATAGGATGACGATAACGAATAGTAATATTATTAATGCCTCTACAATCAACGCACATACGCGACGTACCATCCTTTTTCGGCACTAAAATGATAGGAACAGCACAAGGACTAAGGGATTCGCGTATATAACCTTTGTCGAGCAGTTCTTGTACTTGACGCATAATCTCCTTCGTCTCCTCTGGATTGGTACGGTATGGTGCACGGTTGGGTAATGATGCACCGGGAATTAAGTCAATTTGATGCTCAATCCCGCGAATAGGTGGTAATCCCGGTGGCACGTCTTGTGGAAAGACGTCGGCGAACTCCTGCAAAATGTTAGTGACAGCAGGAGGCAAAGAGGAAGGCACGTCCTCGAATGAAAATAATGCCTCTTTGCACACAAAAGCATAGCAAACAGATTTGCTAAAATCTAGATCATCAATATCAAATTTGGTGGCAAGTAAACATGCACTTTTCAATTTAATTTCAGAAGCAACACTAGATTGTTTATTATTATTAGGCTGCATTTGTTGCTCAAATTCTTTTGCCACAATCTGATTTTCACTCTTAGTTTTCTCTTGTTTTGCTTTATTAGCTCTATTAATATCATCTTTCAAAATGGAATCAGGAGTCATAGGAACCAAAGTAATATTTTTATCCTTATGAACAAGAGTATACTGATTGTTTCTACCATGGTGAATAGAATTTTTATCAAATTGCCATGGTCTACCAAGTAATAAGGAACATGCTTGCATCGGTACCACATCACAATCAACATAATCAGCATATGTAGAGATACTAAAATGCACACGAACAGTACGTGTTACCTTAACCTTGCCGCTGTTGTTGAACCATTGGATGTAGTAAGGATGTGGATGTGGTCTTGTGGTGAGAGATAGCTTCTCCACCATCTCGATGCTAGCCAAGTTGTTGCAACTCCCTCCATCTATGATCACGCGAACAGAACGTTCCTTCACAACTCCCTTTGTATGGAACAAATTATGCCTCTGATTTTGCTCAGCTTGTGTAACCTGCACACTCAAAACACGTTGAGCAACTAAACATTCATACCTGTCAGCATCTTCAGGAGCCATGTATTGCGTCTCATGATCAGAATCGTCTCCACCGTGTTCGTCACGTGTAATAAGAGCCAAAGTCTCCTCATCATAGTCACTAGCGGACTCATACCCACCATCCTCAGTAACAATCATCACACGCTTAGATGGGCATTCTCTCGCATAATGACCTCCACCCTTGCAACGTCGACAAATAATATCATGTGTTTGCCCTATTGATGCCATGGATGAAGAAGAGCTCTTTGTAGGCCCAGAAGGTGTGCTCTTGGCAGATAGTGGTGATTGTGCCTGCTTTATTGTATCACGGTTGGAGGTGGCAGCCGACGGAGGCGCCGGTGTAGCAGAACGTGTGGAAGTAGATGATGCACGTGGTGTCCATGAAGAAGGTCGACCTGCAGAAAAGTTAGTCCACGCCAATGCCTGTCGATCCTGCAGGTCGACCTGCAGAAAATCAGATTGTGGCAAAAGAATTTGAGCAACAAATGCAGCCTAATAATAATAAACCATCTAGTGTTGCTTCTGAAATTAAATTGAAAAGTGCATGTTTACTTGCCACAAAATCTGATATTGATGCTCTAGATTTCTGCAAATCTGTTTGCTATGCTTTTGTGTGCAAAGAGGCATTATTTTCATTCGAGGACGTGCCTTCCTCTTTGCCTCCTTCTGTCACTAACATTTTGCAGGAGTTCGCTGACATCTTTCCAGAAGACGTGCCACCGGGATTACCACCTATTCGAGGGATTGAGCATCAAATTGACTTAATTCCCGGTGCATCATTACCCAACCGTGCACCATACCGTACCAATCCAGCGGAGATGAAGGAGATTATGCGTCAAGTACAAGAACTGCTCGACAAAGGTTATATACGCGAATCCCTTAGTCCTTGTGCTGTTCCTATCATTTTAGTGCCGAAAAAGGATGGTATGTCGCGTATGTGCGTTGATTGTAGAGGCATTAATAATATTACTATTCGTTATCGTCATCCTATTCCTAGGATAGATGATATGCTTGATGAATTGAGTGGCTCTACAATATTCTCCGAAGTTGATTTGCGTAGTGGATACGATCAAATTCGTATGAAATTGGGAGATGAATGGAAAACAGCATTTAAAACTAAGTTTGGATTATATGAGTGGTTAGTCATGCCTTTTGGGTTAACTAATGCACCTAGTACTTTCATGAGGTTAATGAATGAAGTTTTACGTGATTTCATTGGACAATTTGTGGTAGTTTACTTTGATGACATATTGATTTATAGCAAATCTTTGGAGGAACATTTGGAACATTTACGTGCTGTTTTTACTGCTCTACGTGATGCACGTTTGTTTGGTAACCTTGGAAAGTGCACCTTTTGCACTGACCGAGTATCTTTTCTTGGCTATGTTGTTACTCCATAGGGAATTGAAGTTGATAAAGCCAAGATTGAGCTATTGAGAGTTGGCCGCAGCCCAAAACGGTCACACAAGTGAGGAGTTTCCTTGGCCTCGCTGGTTTCTATAGGCGTTTTGTGAGAGATTTCAGCACCATTGCTGCACCTCTCAACGAGCTTACAAAGAAGGATGTGCCTTTTGTTTGGGGTACCGCATAGGAAGAAGCCTTCACGGTATTGAAAGATAAGTTGACACATGCTCCTTTACTCCAACTTCCTAATTTCAATAAGACTTTTGAGCTTGAATGTGATGCTAGTGGAATTGGATTAGGAGGTGTGTTATTACAAGATGGAAAACCTGTTGCATACTTTTCTGAAAAATTGAGTGGGCCTAGTCTGAACTATTCTACTTATGATAAAGAATTATATGCTCTTGTTTGGACCTTAGAAACATGGCAACATTATTTATGGCCCAAGGAATTTGTTATACATTCTGATCATGAATCTTTGAAACACATTAAAAGTCAAGCAAAACTGAACCGTAGACATGCTAAATGGGTTGAATTCATTGAGACTTTCCCTTATGTCATTAAACACAAGAAGGGTAAAGAAAATGTTATTGCTGATGCCTTGTCTCGTCGTTATACTATGCTTTCACAACTTGACTTTAAAATATTTGGTTTGGAGACCATCAACGATCAATATGTGCATGATGCTGAATTTAAAGATGTATTGCAGAATTGTAAGGAAGGGAGAACTTGGTACAAGTTCGTTCTTAACGATGGATTTGTGTTTCGTGCTAACAAGCTATGCATTCCAGCTAGCTCTGTTCATCTTTTTGTTGTTGCAGGAGGCGCATGGAGGAGGATTAATGGGACACTTTGGCGTCAAGAAGACGGAGGATATAGTTGCTACACATTTCTTTTGGCCAAAGATGAGACGGGATGTTGAGCGTTATGTTGCTCGCTACACTACATGTCAAAAAGCTATGTCACGACTCAATCCTCATGGTTTATATATGCCTTTGCATGTACCTAGTGTTCCTTGGGAGGATATATCTATGGACTTTGTTTTAGGTTTACCTCGAACAAAGAAGGGGAGGGATAGCATATTTGTTGTCGTGGATAGGTTCTCGAAAATGGCACACTTTATACCATGTCATAAAAGTGATGATGATGTTAATGTTGCTGATTTGTTCTTTTGTGAAATTATTTGCTTGCATGGTGTGCCAAATACTATTGTTTTAGATCATGATACTAAATTTCTTAGCCACTTTTGGAGATGTTTATGGGCTAAGTTGGGGACTAAACTGCTTTTTAGTACTACTTGTCACCCCCAAACTGATGGACAAACTGAAGTAGTCAATAGAACATTGTCTACTATGCTTAGGGCTGTTTTGAAGAATAACAAGAAAATGTGGGAAGAATGCTTGCCTCATATTGAATTTGCTTGTAATCGTTCATTGCATTCTACTACTAAGATGTGCCCTTTTGAAATTGTGTATGGTTTCCTACCTCGTGCACATATTGATTTGTTGCCTCTTCCATCTTCGGAGAAGGTTAATTTTGATACTAAAGAACGTGCTGAATTGATTTTAAAAATGCATGAGTTAACTAAGGAAAACATTGAGCGTATGAATGCTAAATATAAACTTGCTGGAGATAAGGGTAGAAAACATGTTGTGTTTGCACCTGGAGATCTTGATTGGTTACATTTGCGTAAGGATAAATTTCCTAATTTGCGCAAATCAAAGCTAATGCCACGTGCTGATGGTCCTTTTAAGGTGTTAGAGAAAATAAATGATAATGCATATAAACTTGAGCTGCCTGTAGATTTTGGGGTTAGTCCCACTTTTAACATTGCAGATTTGAAGCCTTATTTGGGTGAGGACGATGAACTTTCATCGAGGACGACTTTATTTCAAGAAGGGGAGGATGATGAGGACATCAATACCATTGTTACACCCACAGCCCCTGCTGCTGTACATACTGGACCAATCACTAGGGCTTGCGCACGCCAATTGAATTATCACGTACTTTCGTTTCTTGGTAATGATTCTAATGTTCATGTGAATATGATTCTGCCTAAGTTGGATACATTTGTTTTGCTTACAAATGAAGGGCCTAGCTTGGACAAGAAAGATGAACCTTGGAGCAAGTTCAAGCATGGAGACGATGGCATGCGCAAGGGGAACAAGAACGGAGTTACAAGTGATGATTCCAAGACTCTAAAGCCACCATAATGAGTGCATGAAGCATGGGACGAAATATACAAGATGCCACTTCATAAATTTCGTCCAGAGGCTATTCTAGGTGCTACGTCACCTTATTATTGGGCTAGGCCCATGTACTTTCGAAATACCTAATTATAGGCTGTTTTTAGAGTCCGTATGTGTGGGGAAACAAGAGTTAAGGTTGGTTTCGGACCCCTCCACCAAGGGCCACGAAATTCCCCCTCTCTCCTCCATATATACAGCCCTTAGGGCATCATTTAGACTTTGGGTTTTGTTTAGATTAAAAGTTTGCCATAGCTGCAACTTCGCGTACTTCGTTTGTGTCCAACGACCAGACCAAGACGTCACAGAACCCCACCTTGATCAATAAAGCTTTCATCTTATATTCGCAATATCCAGATTGCAATCTCAGTTTCTTGCTTATTCATCGTTTGCTCGCAGGAAACAGGCCCTCGTGGTCAGGTTGATCGTGCTCCGGCGTGGTCAATAACCCCTCGGAGTTGGTTTAGCGATTGCTAAGGCGCGGCGTCCTCGCACGTTCGTAGTCGGATCATCAAAGTCGACTTCCTCTAAAACGATAGCCACCATCTCATCGAAAGACGGGACACCTTTGCCTCTATCAACCATGTTGCTTGCTTATTTCCGGGTTGCTTCTCTCGTTAGCTTCGGTTTTGTTCCGGAGTTGTGAGGATCCGTTCGACTACGTCCGTTTGTCTTCTTCATGGACTCGTTCTTCTTCCTTGCGAGATTTTAGGCAAGATGACCATACCTCGAAATCACTTCTATCTTTGCTTGCTAGTTGTTCGTTCTACCGCTATGTCGCGCTACCTACCACTTGTTATATCATGCCTCCCATATTGCCATGTCAAGCCTCTAACCCTCCTTCCTAGCAAACCATTGTTTGCTAAGTTACCGCTTTTGCTCAGCCCCTCTTATAGCGTTGCTAGTTGCAGGTGAAGTTGAAGATTGTTCCATGTTGGGACATGGATTTGTTGGGATATCACAATATCTCTTATTTTAATTAATGCATCTATATACTTGGTAAAGGGTGAAAGGCTCGGCCTTATGCCTCGTGTTTTGTTCCACTCTAGCCGCCCTAGTTTCCGTCATACCGGTGTTATGTTCCTTGATTTTGCGTTCCTTATGCGGTTGGGTGTTATGGGAACCACTTGACAGTTCGCTTTGAATAAAACTCCTCCAGCAAGGCCCAACCTTGGTTTTACATTTGCCTAATAACCTATTACCTTTCCCTTGGGAGTAATTAACCCGATGGTCATCTTTATTTTAAACCCCCCCGGGCCAGTGCTTCTCTAAGTGTTGGTCCGAACCGGGCAGCCAGCGAGGCCACCTCGGGCAACTTGAGGGCTGGTTTTACTCATAGCTTGACCTATCCGGTGTTGCCCTGAGAACGAGATATGTGCAGCTCCTATCGGTATTGTCGGCACATCGGGCGGCTTTGCTGGTTTTTGTTTTACCATTGTCGAAATGTCTTGTAACCAGGATTCCGAGACTGATCGGGTCTTCCCGGGAGAAGGAATATCCTTTGTTGACTGTGTGAGCTTGTGATGGGCTAAGTTGGGACACCCCTGCAGGGTTTGAACTTTCGAAAGCCGTGCCCACAGTTATGTAGAAGATGGGAATTTGTTAATGTCCGGCTGTAGAGAACTTGACACTTAACTTAACTAAAATGAATCAACCGCGTGTGTAGCAGTGATGGTCTCTTTTCGGCACAGTCCGGTAAGTGAACACGGTCTTGTGTTATGCTTGTACGTAAGTAGTTTCAGGATCACTTCTTGATCACTTCTAGCTTCATGACCGTTGCGTTGCTTCTCTTCTCGCTCTTATTTGTGTATGTAAGCCACCATATTTGCTTAGTGCTTGCTGCAGCTCCACCTCACTACCTTATCCTACCCATATGATTAAATAGTCTTGATCTCGCGGGTGTGAGATTGCCGAGTCCTCATGACTCACAAATACTTCCAAACAGTTGCAGGTATCGATGATACCAGTGTAGGTGACGCAACCCAGCTCAAGTGGGAGCTCGATGAAGATCTAAATCATTGTTTTGTGTCTTTTCTGGATGATCAGTAGTGGAGCCCGGTTGGGACGATCGGGGATCTAGCATTTGGGGTTGTCTTCTTTTATTTTGGTTCCGTAGTCGGACCTTGATTGTACTCTGGATGATGTATGTTTAACTTGTTAATTGTGTGAAGTGGCGATTGTAAGCCAACTCTATCCCTTTCTTATTCAATACATGGGATTGTGTGAAGATTACCCCTCTTGCGACAAAACTACCATGCGGCTATGCCTCTAAGTCGTGCCCCGACACGTGGGAGATATAGCCGCATTGTGGATGTTACAAGTTGGTAATCAGAGCCATCCCCAACTTAGGAGTCTTCGTGAAGTTTCAGCTCATTTGGAGTTGTGCAAAATAGGTGGCCTGACATAGCTTTTCTAGGTCCAGATTTCCAGCTGCTGGAATTCTCCCTCTTTGTGTATACCTTGCATATTATGAGAGAAAAGGTATTAGAATTACTCCAAAAAGCATTATTATGGATAAAAACATTATAAATAACAGTAAGAAAACATGATGCAAAATGGACGTATCAACTCCCCCAAGCTTAGACCTCGCTTGTCCTCGAGTGAAAACCGAAATCGAAAAACATGTCAATGCTTTGAGAGAGAGGTGTCGATAAAAACAAAATACGGACATAGAAGCATCATGTTGATTATTATAACAACAACAAAATTAAACATAACTTTTATCATAGGACTTTTATCATAGACTTCTCATGAATAAGTGACAATTCATCACACAATTGAAGTATAAAGCAAAAACTCTATTAGAAACCAACGAACTATGTTCTCAGTCAACTTTGCAACTACAATTCATCATCTTTTCAGGAAGGGTCATGTATCGGAGCCTTTAGGCAAGTCCACATACTCAACCATCACATAGTCTTCTATGATTGTTAACACTCCTCATACACATGAGCAAAACATTTCAATCGGACACATAGAAAGATACGGGCTTATAGTTTCACCTCCCAACGTATTCACCTCAAGGGTGATGTCAACAATAATAGCTCATGCTATATATATATATATTCAACTGGACATATGTGCCTAGATCTTTCCTCACCATGTGATGCTTGCCAAAGGAGAAAAAAAGGAATAGAAGGAAAACTTTGACTCTTTGCATAAAAGTAAATACATAAAATTAAAAGATAGGCCCTTCGCAGAGGGAGCAGAGGTTGCCATGCACTGATTTGTTTGTATGCTCAACCCCTTAGTGCAAAAGAACGTCACGTTGCATTGCCCCTTGTGATAGCGACCTTTATTATGCAGTCTGTCACTTTTATTCTTCATCATCACAAGTTCGTGCAACGCTCAATTTTCTCTTACACTAAATGATCTCACACTTTTAGAAGAAATTTTATTGCCTTTTTGCACTGATGACAACTAACTTGAGGGATCTTGCTCAATCCCTAGGTAGGTGATGAGGACATGACTACCTTGGATACGACCAAAAATATTGCATACATGCATATTTGTCAGGTGATTTCTAATGCAAACTATTCAATAATCTATTTATGTTATCCAGAACAAAAATACTTCACACACTTTTGTGTTTTGTCTAATTGCAGGTGTATGGGACATTTGTACAATCCACATATGAAGACAAGGGAAAAGGAGAAGTTTAGGTTGTGTTCAAAAAGTCCTCTCACGTCACTTTTGGGCCAAGAGAAGATAGAGTTCAAGTCTCTCATGTTCTGGATTCAGATTCGGACTGCACAGACATACCTGACTCAAAACGCCAACAACTTTTTCATACGGACTCCGAATTGGGTGATTCTTTTTTTGTTGGAAACTAGATTTCGTGCTCTTTCCAACCCAATTGGATTCACCTTCAAATTCATCCGGAGCGTTGAGTTACGGACGAAACAATCTGACGTTGCAGCAGAATCCGAGTCAAACTACAAGCCCAAAGGTGTTGCATCACCTCCACTTGGGCCCATGAGCCTTGTACGACCTAGGGTTAGTTTTAGGCTGCCTTGGGACGTCCTCCCACCTCCTTGGCCGCCACCCCTTGCTCCTATATAAGTAGATCCATCTAGTAGCTTTTTCCTTGGGTTTTGTTTAGATTAAAAGTTCGCCATAGCTGCAACTTCGCGTACTTCGTTTGTGTCCAACGACCAGACCAAGACGTCACAGAACCCCACCTTGATCAATAAAGCTTTCATCTTATATTCGCAATATCCCGATTGCAAGCTCAGTTTCTTGCTTGTTCTTCGTTTGCTCGCAGGAAACAGGCCCTCGTGGTCAGGTTGATCGTGCTCCGGCGTGGTCAATAACCCCTCGGAAGTTGGTTTAGCGATTGCTAAGGCGCGACGTCTCGCACGTTCGTAGTCGGATCGTCAAGGTCGACTCCCACAGAAAACGATAGCCACCATCTCATCGAAACATCGGGACACCTTTGCCTCTATAAGTAGGTATGGTGGACACTTGAAAATAAGATTTGGGTTAATGGTTTTTGGATTCACAAGTAGTATCTCTACTTAGTGCGGAGTTTTTGGCTAGCAAATATAGGGGGCAAGCACCACATGTTAAAGGATCTATGACAATATGACTTCTATGTGAATATAAACAAACATAAACCATTAAGTTGTCTTCCTTGTCCAACGCTAACAATTTTGGCATATAATATTTTGATGATGGCTCACAATCACAAAAGATTTCTAGGGTAGTATATTTATATGTGAATCTTCTCCTCCCTTATTAATTCTTTCATGAGTTTGCATCATTGACTAATGCTATGTTTGTCAATCTCTAATAAACTTTTCTACTTATACTTTTCCTTATGTGGTGTCATCACCTAGCATAATATTAGTATATGATCTTTTCTTCATTTATTTCCTTTCTTTTCTCTTTTATTTTTATTTGCAACAAGAAAGTAAAGAAAGCAAAAACTCAAACTAAACTTTATTATATAACTTGCACACGATTACAAGGATAGATCACTAAGCAAACTCTCAAAGAAGAAAGGATCGAACTAAACTTTTATTCATCTAAAGAAAAGATCAAACTAAAATAAGTGAAGGCAAAAAGATAGTGGGATGATACGATACGGGGGCACCTCCCCCAAGCTTGGTGGAAGCCAAGGGGAGTGCCCATACCCGATACTCAGTTCTCCTTTGGTAGTGAAGATGATGATGGTGGTGATGAAGCGATCCTATCCTTAAGGATCAAGAGATTCTCCAATCGACGGATGATGCTCCGGAGGTGGGTGATGTGCTCTTGATGGAGAATATTCTCATGAGTGAGATACTTATTTTGTATGCGAACTATTTCAATGATGCGAAAGGCTTCAAACTCAGCAGGCTTAAGATGAGTAAGGTAAGGTTTAAGGATATCTTCCCCCTCCTCCTCAGCTGGTCGTTATTTTTCGAAGACCGAAGGTTGATCTACGGTAACCTCCTTGCTCTCATCTCCTCCAACGGCTTCCGCGGGCTCTTCTCTCTTCAGCTCAATCTTCATCAACCAAGCATCCTCTTCCACGTTGTTGGAGGAAGAAGACATGATGCCTGGCTCAAGATATCTGATAGAAAACAGCAAGAAACAAGAACATGAGATTTCTCCGGGATACAGTGATCAACAGGTTCAGGAAGTATACATGGATTTTTTATCTTGGGGGACAAGCCAACGGAAGAAAAACGGTGTCCGGAAGGTGTCCCAAGTGGGCACAACCCACCTGGGCGCGCTAGGCAAGCCTGGCGCACCCTGGTGTCTTGTGCCCACCAGGGGACCCTTCCTGGAAGTTTCTTTATTTCCTAATTTTCTAGATATTCCAAAACTGATAAAAAATATTTTTGCGGATTTTTCGGAGTCCGTTTACTTACCGTATCACGTACCTTCTTATTTTCACGATTCTGGAGTGTTCCGGAAGGACTCTTTTATGTGTTCTTTCGGTGTCAAAGTTTGGATAATATTACTTTCAACATTAATGGGCGTACTTGAGATATAATGCTTTATTCATTGCCCATTGACAACCTTCGGGTTAGTACCTTCGGAATTATTTATTTTGATGGCTCCAGACCGATAAGCCTCCTCGATAACATAGGGGCCTTCCCATTTTGAGAGGAGTTTTCCTGCAAAGAATCTGAAACAAGAGTTGTACAAAAGAACACATTCTCCGACTTTAAACTCACGCTTTTGGATTCTTTTGTCATGCCATCTTTTAATTTTTTCTTTGAATAATTTTGCATTTTCATAAGCTTGGGTTCTCCATTCATCTAAAGAGCTAATATCAAATAACCTCTTTTCACCAGCAAGTTTGAAATCATAATTGAGATCTTTGATGGCCCAATATGCTTTATGTTCTAACTCAAGAGACAAATGACAAGCTTTTCCATAAACCATTTTATATGGAGACATACCCATGGGATTTTTATATGCTGTTCTATAAGCCCAAAGTGCATCATCTAATTTCTTAGACCAATTCTTCCTGGACCTATTGTCAGTCTTTTGCAAAATTAATTTTATTTCTCTATTGCTAAGTTCAACTTGACCACTAGACTGAGGATGATAAGGTGATGCAATTCTATGGTTAACATCATACTTGGCAAGCATTTTACGGAAAGCACCATGAATAAAGTGTGAACCACCATCAGTCATTAAATATCTAGGGACTCCAAACCTTGCGAATATAACTTCCTTAAGCATTTTAATAGAGGTGATGTGATCAGCCCTACTGGTTGGAATAGCTTCTACCCATTTAGTAACTTAATCGACAGCAACCAAAATATGTGTATACCCATTAGAGGAAGGAAAAGGTCCCATGCAATCAAATCCCCAGACAACAAATGGCTCAACAGCAAGTGAATAATTCATAGGTTGATGCTTACCGGTATTACCTATTCTTTGACATTCATCACAAGATAAGACGAACTTACGGGCATCCTTGAAGACAGTAGGCCAATAAAATCCAGATTGCAATACCTTATGAGCAGTTCTATCTCTAGCATGATGCCCTCCATAAGCTTCGGAGTGACATTCACGTAGGATTTGGTCCTGTTCATGCTCAGTACACAAAGTCTAATAATACCATCTACTCCTTTATAAAGATGTGGGTCATCCCAAAAGTAATGTCTTAAATCATAGAAGAATTTTTTTCTTCTGTTGGTAAGTAAAGTTAGGTGGTAAATATTTAGCAACAATGTAATTAGCATAATCAGCATACCAAGGAGTACTGTGAGCAACATTTACTGCAGCTAACTGCTCATCAGGGAAACTATCATCAATAGGTAGTGGGTCATCAAGCACACTTTCAAGCCTAGAGAAATTATCAGCTATGGGGTTCTGAGCTCCTTTTCTATCAATGATATGTAAATCAAATTATTGTAACAAGAGAATCCATCAAATAAGTCTAGGTTTAGCATCTTTCTTTTCCATATATTTAATAGCAGCATGGTCTGTGTGAACAGTTACTTTGGAATCAACAATATAAGGTCTAAATTTATCACAAGCAAACACCACTGCTTAGGATTCTTTTTCAGTAGTAGGATAATTTCTTTGAGCACTGTCTAGAGTATTACTAGCATAATGAATAACATTCAGTTTCTTATCAACTCTTTGTCCTAGAACAACACCAACAACATAATCACTAGCATCACACATAATTTCAAAAGGCAAGTTGCAATCAGGTGGTTGAACAATAGGTGCAGAAATTAAGGCTTTCTTGAGTGTTTCAAAGGCTTCTAAACAATCATCATCAAAAACAAAAGGAATATCCTTCTGCAGGAGACTAGTAAGAGGACTAGAAATTTTAGAGAAGTCTTTGATAAATCTCCTATAAAAACCAGCATGACCTAAGAAACTACGAATACCTTTTATATCTTTAGGACATGGTATCTTCTCAATTGCATCAACCTTAGCTTTGTCCACTTCAATACCTCTTCAGAAATTTTATGACCCAAGACAATGCCTTCGTTAACCATAAAGTGACACTTCTCCCAATTCAAGACAAGATTTGTTTGTTTACATCTCTACATAACTCGATCAAGATCGCTTAAACAATCATCAAAAGACTTCCCATAAACAGAGAAGTCATCCATGAAAACCTCAACAATATTTTCACAAAAGTTAGAGAATATAGCAGGCATACATCTTTGAAAGGTAGCAGGTGCATTGCATAAACCGAAAGGCATACATCTATAAGCATAGGTCCCAAAGGGACAAGTGAAAGTGGTCTTTTCCTTATCAGGTTGAGAAACATGTATTTGTGAAAAACCAGAATATCCATCAAGGGAAGCAAAAGTGTGTGCGCTTAGATAATCTTTCAAGCATTTGATCAATAAAAGACAGAGGGTAATGATCTTTTCTAGTTGCTTTGTTTAACTTTCTAAAATCAATTACCATTCTATAACCTGTAACAATTCTTTGAGGAATAAGTTCATTCTTATCATTAGGAACAACAGTTATACCTCCTTTCTTAGGGACACAATGAACATGACTTACCCATCTACTATCAGCTATGGGATAGATTATACCTGCTTCCAGAAGTTTTAATATTTCCATTCTTACCACTTCTTTCATGTTCGAGTTTAACCGACGTTGGTGATCAACAGTGGTTTAGCGTCAGGTTCCATATTGATTTTGTGCTGACATAGAGTGGGACTAATGCCCTTTAAATCATCAAGAGTATATACAATATCAGCTCGGTGCTTCCTTAGGACTTTCAATAATCTTTCTTCTTCATGTTCTGAAAGGTTAGCACTAATAATAACAGGATATATCTTCTTTTCATCAAGATAAGCATATTTCAAAGTGTCTGGCAGTTGTTTTAATTCAAACACAGGATCACCTTTAGATGGAGGACCTCCTAGAGTTTCAATAGGAAAATTGTGTTTAAGTAGAGGACATTGTTCAAAGAAAACCTTATCTATTTCATTTCTTTCATGCATATGAAAATCATTTTCATGGACTAGCAAATACTGTTCTAAAGGATCAGTAGGTGGTACATCAATAGAAGCAAGACAAATTAATTCATCCTTACTAGGCAACTCTTTTTCATGAAGTTTTCTACTAAACTTGGAAAAATTAAACTCATGAGACTGACCACCAAAACTAACACCGACACTTTGTTTCTCACAATCTATCTTAGCATTAACTGATAGAGGCGAGGGTGTCCCGATGTTTCGATGAGATAGATATCGTTTTCTGTGGGAGTCGACTTTGACGATCCGACTACGAACGTGCGAAGACGTCGCGCCTTAGCAATCGCTAAACCAACTTCCGAGGGTTATTGACCACGCCGGAGCACGATCAACCAGACCACGAGGGTCTATTTCCTGCGATCAAACGAAGAACAAGCAAGAAACTGAGATTGCAATCTGGATATTGCGAATAAAAGAGGAAAGCTTTATTAATGAAGGTGGGGTTATGTGACGTCTCGGTCTAGTCGTTGGACACAAACAAAGTACGCGAAGTTGCAGCTATGGCGAACTTTTAATCTAAACAAATCCCAAAGTCTAAACGACGCCCTAAGGGCTGTATATATGGAGGAAGAGAGGGGGAATTTCGTGGCCCTTGGAGGAGGGGTCCGAAACCAAGCCTAACTCTTGTTTCCCCACACATACGGACTCTAAAAACAACCTATAATCAAGTATTTCGAAATTACATGGTCCTGGCCCAAAAGTAAGGTGACGCAACACCTAGAATAGCCTCTGGATGAAATTTACGAAGTGGCATCTTGTATATTTCGTCCAAGGCTTCATGCACACATTATGGTGGCTTCAAAGTCCTGGAATCATCACTTGTAACTCCGTTCTTGTTCCCCTTGTGCATGCCATCATCTCCATGCTTGAACTTTCTCCAAGGTTCATCTGTCTTGTCCAAGCTAGGCCCTTCATTTGTAAGCAAAACAAACATATCCAATTTAGGCAGCATCATATTCTCATGAATAGTAGAATCGTTACCAACAAACGAAAGTACCTAGTAGTTCAATTGGCGTGCATGAGCTCTAGTTATTGGTCCAGTATGTATAACAACATGGGCTGTGGGTGTAACAATGTTATTGATCTCCTCATCATCCTCCCCTTCTTGAAATGAAGTCGTCCTCGACGGAATCTCATCTTCCTCGTCCACATAAGGCTTCAAATCTGCAATGTTAAAAGTGGGACTAACCCCAAAATCTGCAGGCAGCTCAAGTTTATATGCATTATCATTTATTTTCTCTAACACCTTAAAAGGACCATCAGCACGTGGCATTAGCTTTGATTTGCGCAAATTAGGAAATCTATCCTTACGCAAATGTAACCAAGCAAGATCTCTAGGTGCAAACACAACATGTTGTCGACCCTTATCTCCAGCAAGTTTATATTCAGCATTCATACGCTCAATGTTTTCCTTAGTTAACTCATGCATTTTTAAAATCAATTCAGCATGTTCTTTAGCATCAAAATTAACCTTCTCCGAAGATGGAAGAGGCAACAAATCAATAGGTGCACGAGGTAGGAAACCATACACAATTTCAAAAGGGCACATCTTAGTAGTAGAATGCAATGAACGATTATAAGCAAATTCAATATGAGGCAAGCATTCTTCCCACATTTTCTTATTATTCTTCAAAACAGCCCTAAGCATAGTAGACAATGTTCTATTGACTACTGCAGTTTGTCCATCAGTTTGGGGGTGACAAGTAGTACTAAAAAGCAGTTTAGTCCCCAACTTAGCCCATAAACATCTCCAAAAGTGGCTAAGAAATTTAGTATCACGATCAGAAACAATAGTATTTGGCACACCATGCAAGCGAATAATTTCATGAAAGAACAAATCAACAACATTAACAGCATCATCGCTTTTATGACATGGTATAAAGTGTGCCATTTTCGAGAACCTATCCATGACGACAAATATGCTATCCCTCCCCTTATTTGTTCGAGGTAAACCTAAAATAAAGTCCATAGATATATCCTCCCAAGGAACACTAGGTACAGGAAAAGGCATATATAAACCATGAGGATTGAGTCGTGACTTAGTTTTTTGACATGTACTGCAGCGAGAAAAAAAACGCTCAACATCCCCTCTCATCTTTGGCCAAAAGAAATGTGTAGCAAGTATATCCTCCATCTTCTTGATGCCAAAGTGTCCCATTAGTCCTCATCCACGCGCCTCCTACAACAACAAAAGACGAACGGAGCTAGCTGGAATGCATAGCTTGTTAGCACGAAACACAAATCCATCGTTAAGAACGAACTTGTTCCAAGTTCTCCCTTCCTTACAATTCTGCAATACATCTTTAAATTCAGCATCATGCACATATTGATCTTTGATGGTCTCCAAACCAAATATTTTAAAGTCAAGTTGTGAAAGCATAGTATAGCGACGAGACAATGCATCAGCAATAACATTTTCTTTACCCTTCTTGTGTTTAATGACATAAGGGAAAATCTCAATGAATTCAACCCATTTAGCATGTCTATGGTTCAGTTTTGCTTGACTTTTAATGTGTTTCAAAGATTCATGATCAGAATGTATAACAAATTCCTTGGGCCATAAATAATGTTGCCATGTTTCTAAGGTTCGAAGAAGAGCATATAATTCTTTATCATAAGTAGAATAGTTCAGACTAGGCCCACTCAATTTTTCAGAAAAGTATGCAACAGGTTTGCCATCTTGCAATAACACACCTCCTAATCCAATTCCACTAGCATCACATTCAAGCTCAAAAGTGTTATTAAAATCAGGAAGTTGGAGTAAAGGAGCATGTGTCAACTTATCTTTCAATACCCTGAAGGCTTCTTCCTGTGCGGTACCCCAAACAAAAGGCACATCCTTCTTTGTAAGCTCGTCGAGAGGTGCAGCAATGGTGCTGAAATCTCTCACAAAACGCCTATAGAAACCAGCAAGGCCAAGGAAACTCCTCACTTGTGTGACCGTTTTGGGCTACGGCACACTCTCACTAGCTTCAATATTGGCTTTATCAACTTCAATACCCTGTGGAGTAACAACATAGCCAAGAAAAGATACTCGGTCGGTGCAAAAGGTGCACTTTCCAAGGTTACCAAACAAACGTGAATCACGTAGAGCAATAAAAACATCGCGTAAATGTTCCAAATGTTCCTCCAAAGACTTGCTATAAATCAATATGTCATCAAAGTAAACTACCACAAATCGTCGAAGGAAAGCACGTGAAACTTTGTTCATTAATCTCATGAAAGTACTAGGTGCATTAGTTAACCCAAAAGGCATGACTAACCACTCATATAATCCAAACTTAGTTTTAAATGCTGTTTTCCATTCATCTCCCAATTTCATATGAATTTGATGGTATCCACTACGCAAATCAACTTTGGAGAATATTGTAGAGCCACTCAATTCATCAAGCATATCATCTATCCTAGGAATAGGATGACAAAAACGAATAGTAATATTATTAATGCCTCTACAATCAACACACATACGCGACGTACCATCCTTTTTCGGCACTAAAATGATAGGAACAGCACAATGACTAAGGGATTCGAGTATATAACCTTTGTCGAGCAGTTCTTGTACTTGACGCATAATCTCCTTCGTCTCCTCTGGATTGGTACGGCATGGTGCACGGTTGGGTAATGATGCACCGGGAATTAAGTCAATTCGATGCTCAATCCCTCGAATAGGTGGTAATCCCGGTGGCACGTCTTGTGGAAAGACGTCAGCGAACTGCTCCAAAATGTTAGTGACAACAGGAGGCAAAGAGGAAGGCATGTCCTCGAATGAAAATAATGCCTCTTTGCACACAAAAGCATAGCAAACATATTTGCTAAAATCTAGATCATCAATATCAGATTTGGTGGCAAGTAAACATGCACTTTTCAATTTAATTTCATAAGCAACACTAGATGGTTTATTATTGGGCTTCATTTGTTGCTCAAATTCTTTTTCCACAATCTAATTTTCACTCTTATTTTTCTCCTGTTTTGCTTTATTAGCTCTATTAATATCATCTTTCAAAATGGAATCAGGAGTCATAGGAAGCAAAGTAATATTCTTATCCTTATGAACAAGAGTATACTGATTGTTTCTACCATGGTGTACATAATTTTTATCAAATTGCCATGGTCTACCAAGTAATATGGAACATGCTTGCATAGGTACCACATCACAATCAACATAATCAGCATATGTAGAGATACTAAAATGCACACGAACAGTACGTGTTACCTTAACCTTGCCACTGTTGTTGAACCATTGGATGTAGTAAGGATGTGGATGTGGTCTTGTGGTGAGAGATAGCTTCTCCACCATCTCCATGCTAGCCAAGTTATTGCAGCTCCCTCCATCTATGATGACGCGAATAGAATGTTCCTTCACAACTCCTTTCGTATGGAACAAATTATGCCTCTGATTTTACTAAGCTTGTGTAACCTGCACACTCAAAACACGTTGAGCAACTAAACATTCATACCTGTCAACAAATTCAGGAGCCATGTATTGCGTCTCATGATCAGAATCATCTCCACCTTGTTCTTCATGTGTAATAAGAGCCAAAGTCTCCTCATCATAGTCACTAGCGGACTCATACCCACCATCCTCAGTAACAATCATCACACGCTGAGATTTGCATTCTCTCGCAAAATGTCCTCTTCCCTTACAATGATGACAAATAATATCACTTGTGTGCCCTGTTGATGCCATGGAAGAAGAAGAGCTTTGCGCAGGCCCAGCAGGTGTGCTCTTGGTAGATAGTGGTGGTTGTGCCTGCTTTCTTGTATCACGGCTGGAGGTGGCACCTGATGGAGGTGCTGGTGCAGTGGAAGTAGAGGATGGACGTGGTGTCCATGATGAAGATCGACCTGCAGAAAAGTTAGTTCGCGCCAATGCCTGACGATCCTGCACTTCACTTTTAGCTTTACAAGCAAGATGGAATAAACAAGTGATGTTAGTATACTCCTTATACTCTAGAATGGTCTGTATCTCTCTATTTAATCCACCCATAAAACGTGCAAGCATAGCTTCATTCCCCTCAACAATACCACATCTAATCATGCTAGTTTGTAATTCCTGATAATATTCTTCTACATAATTTTTTCTTTGTCTTAAACGCTGCATTGAAGTAATTCATGTTGATAATATGGTGGAACCCAACGAGTACGCATAGAAGTTTTCAAAGTAGCCCAAGTAGCTGGAATAGGATATAATCTACAATGTTCAGACCACCAAACACATGCAAAACTAGTGAAAGCACAAACAGCAGCAGGAACACGTCTCTCCTCGGGATATTGTAAACATGTAAAACGTTGTTCAGTTTCTAACTCCCAAGTAAGATATATATCAGGAACATATCTACCCTCAAATGGTGGACTATTCAACTTCGGTTTAGGAAAAAGGTCATGATCTCGTACCTCAGGTGGTGGTGCAGCCCTACTGTTGCGATGATATACCTGAGGACGACCTGGTGGTGGTAGTGCTGGTGGTTGCACGTAGTTCTGATTTTGATCAACATCATCCTCATAATGGTCCTCCACCTCTGCAGTAGCAGCAGGAGCCGCAGAAGCATCAACAACGGCACCAGAATTTTGCCCAGGGTCAATGGGAACGCGCTGTGCTCGTCCCACTTGATTTGGAAGGCGATGTTGTTGTTGTTGTAGAGGTGCATTAGGTGCAGCCGGTGGTGGTGGTGGAAGACGCGCACGCAATTCATTAAACTTGTTATCGAGCTTTGTTTCGAATGTCTTCTCCATGCCATCTATCTTCTCCATGGCCTCAAATCTGTTTAGCACATCTTGCACCTGTCCACTCATCATTTGCTAAAATTTATCATGCAACTCCTTATTCATCATGTTCTCCCAGTCAGCCTTGTCGGCTTGTGATCCTGCCATGGTTAGCGGCAATAGAAACACACAAGAATATGATCCTACAGACTACTAACAAGAGGTGGCGGCGGTTGTCACAAATCCGTCAAGCAAATCTCAAATTCTTACCAGTTCTTACCTAGCAGCAGGTGGTGATGGGCAACCGTCATAGTCAAAACTCTCAAAGCTTGGATAGAGCGATTACCAGGGAGAGTCAAACGCACGACGTAGATGTATGTGGAGCTTGGAGGGCTTATAATATGGTAGCAAAAACGGTCAGCAATAATCAATTCAGAGATGCAAAGTTGAATAAACGCTCAACGACGGTACTGTGCTGGTCCTAGGCTAGACCGTACTAGAGACACGAGCCTAGAACAAGAATAAAATCACGGCGCGGCACGTAAACAAGGGAGGAGCACTCTCTGAATTTTTTTCTTTTTTTCCCTTTTTTTTGCTTTTTTCCTCTTTTTTTGCTCCGCAACAATTTTTTCGAAAAAGTCTACAAATGGTCTAAAAACTGCCTAGCCAAAATTTTCCAGACTTAGTTTTTTTGTTTTTGAAACTGGAACTATTTTTCTACTACGGGTAGCACGGAATATTGGGAGTTCTACTCTGTCACGACTTGAAGTATCGTGTGATCTGGAACTCGAAAACAAAGCAACAAATACTGGACTCGGACTAGGACTGGTAGCAGAGATGAATCTGGTGGAACTCGGACTGGTGGCGGCGATGAATCTGGTGGAACTCGGACTGGTGGTTGTATATGGCAATGGTATATCTAGACTCGAATTGGTGGTGGTATATGGCGATGGTATATGCGGACTCGGATTGGTGGTTGTATATGGCGATGGTATATGCGGACTCGGATTGGTGGTTGTATATGGCAGCGGCGATGTATATGGTGGGGTGGTGGTATATGGCAATGATGATGACAATGGTGCGGCGGCGGCATGACAGCCTGTGTGATAGAGGCAAAGGTGTCCCGATGTTTCGATGAGATGGTGGCTATCGTTTTCTGCGGGAGTCGACCTTGACGATCCGACTACGAACGTGCGAGACGTCGCGCCTTAGCAATCGCTAAACCAACTTCCGAGGGGTTATTGACCACGCCGGAGCATGATCAACCTGACCACGAGGGCCTGTTTCCTGCGAGCAAACGAAGAACAAGCAAGAAACTGAGATTGCAATCTGGATATTGCGAATATAAGATGAAAGCTTTATTGATCAAGGTGGGGTTCTGTGACGTCTTGGTCTGGTCGTTGGACACAAACGAAGTACGCGAAGTTGCAGCTATGGCGAACTTTTAATCTAAACAAAACCCAAGTCTAAACGACGCCCTAAGGGCTGTATATATGGAGGAAGAGAGGGGAATTTCGTGGCCCTTGAGGGTGGGGTCCGAAACCAACCCTAACTCTTGTTTCCCCACACATACGGACTCTAAAAATAGCCTATACTTAAGTATTTCGAAATTACATGGGCCTGGCCCATTAATAAGGTGACGCAGCACCTAGAATAGCCTATGGACGAATATTATGAAGTGGCATCTTGTATATTTCGTCCAAGGCTTCATGCACTCCTTATGGCGGCTTCAAAGTCCTGAAATCATCACTTGTAACTCCGTTCCTGATCCCCTTGCGCATGCCATCAACTTCATTCGTGTTCTTGCTCCAATGTTCATCCTTCTCCAAGCTAGGACCTTCATTTGTAAGCAAAACAAATGTATCCAATTTAGGCAGCATCATAATCTCATGAACATTAGAATCATTACCAAGAAACGAAAGTACCTGGTAATTTAATTGGCGTGCGCGAGCTCTAGTAATTGGTCCAGTATATGTAACAGTAGGGGCTGTGGGTGTAACAATGGTATTGATGTCCTCATCATCCTCCCCTTCTTGAAATGAAGTCGTCCTCGACGGAAGCTCATCTTCCTCACCCAAATAAGGCTTCAAATCTGCAATGTTAAAAGTGGGACTAACCCCAAAATCTGCAGGTAGCTCAAGTTTATATGCATTATCATTTATTTTCTCTAAAACCTTAAAAGGACCATCAGCACGTGGCATTAGCTTTGATTTGCGCAGATTAGGAAATCTATCTTTACGCAAATGTAACCAAACAAGATCTCCAGGTGCAAACACAACATGTTTTCTACCCTTATCTCCAGCAAGTTTATATTTAGCATTCATACGCTCAATGTTTTCCTTAGTTAACTCATGCATTTTTAAAATCAATTCAGAACGTTCTTTAGCATCAAAATTAACCTTCTCCGAAGATGGAAGAGGCAACAAATCAATAGGTGCACGAGGTAGGAAACCATACACAATTTCAAAAGGGCACATCTTAGTAGTAGAATGCAATGAACGATTATAAGCAAATTCAATATGAGGCAAGCATTCTTCCCACATTTTCTTGTTATTCTTCAAAACAGCCCTAAGCATAGTAGACAATGTTCTATTGACTACTTCAGTTTGTCCATCAGTTTGGGGGTGACAAGTAGTACTAAAAAGCAGCTTAGTCCCCAACTTAGCCCATAAACATCTCCAAAAGTGGCTAAGAAATTTAGTATCACGATCTGAAACAATAGTATTTGGCACACCATGTAAGCGAATAATTTCACGAAAGAACAAATCAGCAACATTAACAGCATCATCGCTTTTATGACATGGTATAAAGTGTGCCATTTTCGAGAACCTATCCACGACAACAAATATGCTATCCCTCCCCTTCTTTGTTCGAGGTAAACCTAAAACAAAGTCCATAGATATATCCTCCCAAGGAACACTAGGTACAGGCAAAGGCATATATAAACCATGAGGATTGAGTCGTGACTTAGCTCTTTGACATGTAGTGCAGCGAGCAACAAAACGCTCAACATCCCGTCTCATCTTTGGCCAAAAGAAATGTGTAGCAAGTATATCCTCCGTCTTCTTGACGCCAAAGTGTCCCATTAATCCTCCTCCATGCGCCTCCTGCAATAACAAAAGACGAACGGAGCTAGCTGGAATGCATAGCTTGTTAGCACGAAACACAAATCCATCGTTAAGAACGAACTTGTTCCAAGTTCTCCCTTCCTTACAATTCTGCAATACATCTTTAAATTCAGCATCATTAACATATTGATCCTTGATGGTCTCCAAACCAAATATTTTAAAGTCAAGTTGTGAAAGCATAGTATAACGACGAGACAAGGCATCAGCAATAACATTTTCTTTACCCTTCTTGTGTTTAATGACATAAGGGAAAGTCTCAATGAATTCAACCCATTTAGCATGTCTACGGTTCAGTTTGGCTTGACTTTTAATGTGTTTCAAAGATTCATGATCAGAATGTATAACAAATTCCTTGGGCCATAAATAATGTTGCCATGTTTCTAAGGTCCGAACAAGAGCATATAATTCTTTGTCATAAGTAGAATAGTTCAGACTAGGCCCACTCAATTTTTCAGAAAAGTATGCAACAGGTTTTCCATCTTGTAATAACACACCTCCTAATCCAATTCCACTAGCATCACATTCAAGCTCAAAAGTCTTATTGAAATTAGGAAGTTGGAGTAAAGGAGCATGTGTTAACTTATCTTTCAATACCGTGAAGGCTTCTTCCTGTGCGGTACCCCAAACAAAAGGTACATCCTTCTTTGTAAGCTCGTTGAGAGGTGCAGCAATGGTGCTGAAATCTCTCACAAAACGCCTATAGAAACAAGCGAGGCCAAGGAAACTCCTCACTTGTGTGACCGTTTTGGGCTGCGGCCAACTCTCAATAGCTTCAATCTTGGCTTTATCAACTTCAATTCCCTGTGGAGTAACAACATAGCCAAGAAAAGATACTCGGTCGGTGCAAAAGGTGCACTTTCCAAGGTTACCAAACAAACGTGCATCACGTAGAGCAATAAAAACAGCACGTAAATGTTCCAAATGGTCCTCCAAAGATTTGCTATAAATCAAAATGTCATCAAAGTAAACTACCACAAATCGTCCAATGAAGGCACGTAAAACTTCGTTCATTAACCTCATGAAAGTACTAGGTGCATTAGTTAACCCAAAAGGCATGACTAACCACTCATATAATCCAAACTTAGTTTTAAATGCTGTTTTCCATTCATCTCCCAATTTCATACGAATTTGATGGTAACCACTACGCAAATCAACTTTGGAGAATATTGTAGAGCCACTCAATTCATCAAGCATATCATCTAGCCTAGGAATAGGATGACGATAACGAATAGTAATATTATTAATGCCTCTACAATCAACGCACATACGCGACGTACCATCCTTTTTCGGCACTAAAATGATAGGAACAGCACAAGGACTAAGGGATTCGCGTATATAACCTTTGTCGAGCAGTTCTTGTACTTGACGCATAATCTCCTTCGTCTCCTCTGGATTGGTACGGTATGGTGCACGGTTGGGTAATGATGCACCGGGAATTAAGTCAATTTGATGCTCAATCCCGCGAATAGGTGGTAATCCCGGTGGCACGTCTTGTGGAAAGACGTCGGCGAACTCCTGCAAAATGTTAGTGACAGCAGGAGGCAAAGAGGAAGGCGCGTCCTCGAATGAAAATAATGCCTCTTTGCACACAAAAGCATAGCAAACAGATTTGCTAAAATCTAGATCATCAATATCAGATTTGGTGGCAAGTAAACATGCACTTTTTAATTTAATTTCAGAAGCAACACTAGATTGTTTATTATTATTAGGCTGCATTTGTTGCTCAAATTCTTTTGCCGCAATCTGATTTTCACTCTTAGTTTTCTCCTGTTTTGCTTTATTAGCTCTATTAATATCATCTTTCAAAATGGAATCAGGAGTCATAGGAAGCAAAGTAATATTTTTATCCTTATGAACAAGAGTATACTGATTGTTTCTACCATGGTGAATAGAATTTTTATCAAATTGCCATGGTCTACCAAGTAATAAGGAACATGCTTGCATAGGTACCACATCACAATCAACATAATCAGCATATGTAGAGATACTAAAATGCACACGAACAGTACGTGTTACCTTAACCTTGCCGCTGTTGTTGAACCATTGGATGTAGTAAGGATGTGGATGTGGTCTTGTGGTGAGAGATAGCTTCTCCACCATCTCGATGCTAGCCAAGTTGTTGCAACTCCCTCCATCTATGATCACGCGAACAGAACGTTCCTTCACAACTCCCTTTGTATGGAACAAATTATGCCTCTGATTTTGCTCAGCTTGTGTAACCTGCACACTCAAAACACGTTGAGCAACTAAACATTCATACCTGTCAGCATCTTCAGGAGCCATGTATTGCGTCTCATGATCAGAATCGTCTCCACCGTGTTCGTCACGTGTAATAAGAGCCAAAGTCTCCTCATCATAGTCACTAGCGGACTCATACCCACCATCCTCAGTAACAATCATCACACGCTTAGATGGGCATTCTCTCGCATAATGACCTCCACCCTTGCAACGTCGACAAATAATATCATGTGTCTGCCCTGTTGATGCCATGGATGAAGAAGAGCTCTTTGCAGGCCCAGAAGGTGTGCTCTTGGCATATAGTGGTGATTGTGCCTGCTTTATTGTATCACGGTTGGAGGTGGCAGCCGACGGAGGCGCCGGTGAAGCAGAACGTGTGGAAGTAGATGATGCACGTGGTGTCCATGAAGAAGGTCGACCTGCAGAAAAGTTAGTCCGCGCCAATGCCTGTCGATCCTGCACTTCACGTTCAGCTTTACAAGCAAGATGGAATAAACGAGTGATATTAGTATACTCCTTATACTCTAGAATCGTCTGAATCTCTCTATTTAATCCACCCATAAAACGTGCAAGCATAGCTTCATTCTCCTCAACAATACCACATCTAATCATGCCAGTTTGTAATTCCTGATAATATTCTTCTACATAATTTTTTCCCTGTCTTAAGCGCTGCAATTTTGGAAGTAATTCACGTTGATAATATGGTGGAACCCAACGAGTACGCATAGCAGTTTTCAAAGCAGCCCAAGTAGCAGGAATGGGATATAATCTACAATGCTCAGACCACCAAACACATGCAAAACTAGTGAATGCACAAACAGCAGCAGGAACACGTCTCTCCTCGGGATATTGTAAACATGTAAATCGTTGTTCAGTTTCTAACTCCCAAGTAAGATATATATCAGGAACATATCTACCCTCAAATGGTGGAATATTCAATTTTAGTTTAGGGAGATGGTCATGATCTCGTACCTGAGGGTGAGCCCTACCATTGCCATTATTTGCATGTGGACGACCTGATGGTTGCTGTGCTGGTGGTGGCACGTAGTTCTGATTTTGATCAACCTCATCCTCGTAATCGCCAGCAAAATCACCCTCCTCCGCATCAGCAGCAGGAGCCACAGAAGTAGCAACAGCAGCACCAACAGTTTGGCCAGGTGCAAGAGGGAGACGGCTCGCTCGGCGGAGGGCTGTTTCACGATGTGTAGGTAGTCGTCGTTGTTGTTGTTGTAGAGGTGCGTTAGGTGCAGCCGGTGGTGGTGGTGGAAGACGCGCGAGCAATTCATTAAACCTGTCATCGAGCTTTGTTTCGAACGTCTTCTCCATGTCATCTATCTTCTCCATGGCCTCTTCAAATCTGTTTAGCACATCCTGCACCTGTCCATTCATCATTTGCTGAAATTTATCATGCAACTCCTGATTCGTCATGTTCTCCCAGTCAGTCTCGTCGGCTTGTGATCCTGCCATGGTTAGCAACAATAGAAAACACACAAGAATATGATCCTACAGAATACTAACAAGAGGTGGTGGTGGCGGGTGTCACAAATCCGTCAAGCAAATCTCAAATTCTTACCAGTTCTTACCCAGCAGCAGGCGGTGATCGGCAACCGTTGTAGTCAAAACTCTCAAAAGCTTGGATAGAGCGATTGCCAGGGAGAGTCAAACGCACGACGTAGAGGTATGTGGAGCTGGGAAGGCTTATAGTATGGTAGCAAAAAGGGTCAGCAATAATCAATTCAGAGATGCAAAGTTGAATAAACGCTCAACGACGGTACTGTGCTGGTCCTAAGCTAGACCGTGCTAGAGACGCGAGCCTAGAACACTAACAAAATCACGGCGCTGCACGTAAATAAGGGAAAAGCACACTCTGGAACTTTTTTTTTTCGCTTTTTTTTTTGCGCTCCTTTTTTTTTTGCGCTCCTCTTTTTTTTTTTTGCGCTCCTCTTTTTTTTTTTTTTTTTGCGAAAAATTACTATAACGGCGAGTGTCTCAAAACTCTTCCCTCGTCAAACTGATAGTATGGGCACGAAAATTTTTTTTTCACTTTTTTTTTCGGAAATCAGGGCAGCGACGACGAAAAAGTGCGACAAAAAATCACTATGATGGCACGTGGCTCAAAAGACTCAGAAAAGCCTAAAAATAGGATAGGGAAAAAAAAATTTTGCCCGAGAAAATTTTGGCCTAAAAAATTTTGCCCGAGAAATTTTTTTTTTTTTTTCCGAGACCTACGCAGGCAAGGAAACACGAATCGGAATTGAGATTGACCTCAAGAACAAACCTAATATGAGAAGAACAACTCGGATTGGTGGTGGATATATGGTTGTGGTATATGGCAGCGGTGGTGGTATATGGTAGCGGTGGTGGTATATGAATACAGATTGGTGGTGGTATATGGATACGGATTGGTGGTGGTATATGGATATGGATTCAAAGCGGTGGCGGATAAGCAAAAGTGGTAGATGGGCGATGATGATGGTGCGGCGGCGGCGTGACAACTTATGACCAGAACTCGAAACTCTAAAAGACTAGACTCTAAGACCAGCAACTTGACACGACGATGCAACCGCAAATTCAACAAAGCAAAAACCCTAAAAAGATTATGCAAAGGCTCAGATTGGTTCGGATATGATGAACTAACCCTAATTTTTTTTTGTGGCTTTTTCGTGGACTGTAGGTATGAAGAACAGACTCAATCTAATCTACGAAAAACTGTAAAATCTCACCGAGCAACCTGGAAATCTGATACCACTTGATAGAGGCAAAGGTGTCCCGATGTTTCGATGAGATGGTGGCTATCGTTTTCTGCGGGAGTCGACCTTGACGATCCGACTACGAACGTGCGAGACGTCGCGCCTTAGCAATCGCTAAACCAACTTCCGAGGGGTTATTGACCACGCCGGAGCACGATCAACCTGACCACGAGGGCCTGTTTCCTGCGAGCAAACGAAGAACAAGCAAGAAACTGAGATTGCAATCTGGATATTGCGAATATAAGATGAAAGCTTTATTGATCAAGGTGGGGTTCTGTGACGTCTTGGTCTGGTCGTTGGACACAAACGAAGTACGCGAAGTTGCAGCTATGGCGAACTTTTAATCTAAACAAAACCCAAGTCTAAACGACGCCCTAAGGGCTGTATATATGGAGGAAGAGAGGGGAATTTCGTGGCCCTTGAGGGTGGGGTCCGAAACCAACCCTAACTCTTGTTTCCCCACACATACGGACTCTAAAAATAGCCTATACTTAAGTATTTCGAAATTACATGGGCCTGGCCCATTAATAAGGTGACGCAGCACCTAGAATAGCCTATGGACGAATATTATGAAGTGGCATCTTGTATATTTCGTCCAAGGCTTCATGCACTCCTTATGGCGGCTTCAAAGTCCTGAAATCATCACTTGTAACTCCGTTCCTGATCCCCTTGCGCATGCCATCAACTTCATTCGTGTTCTTGCTCCAATGTTCATCCTTCTCCAAGCTAGGACCTTCATTTGTAAGCAAAACAAATGTATCCAATTTAGGCAGCATCATAATCTCATGAACATTAGAATCATTACCAAGAAACGAAAGTACCTGGTAATTTAATTGGCGTGCGCGAGCTCTAGTAATTGGTCTAGTATATGTAACAGTAGGGGCTGTGGGTGTAACAATGGTATTGATGTCCTCATCACTGTGAACAGAACTCGAAACTCTAAGGGACTAAACGCTAAGACTAGCAACTCGACACGACGATGCAACTGCAAATTCAACAAAGCAAAACTCTAAAAAGACTATGCAAAGGCTCAGATTGGTTCTGATATGATGAACTAACCCTAAATTTTTTTGGCTTTTTTCGTGGACTGTAGGTATGAAGAACAGACTCGATCTAAACTACGAGCTGTAAAATCTCACCGAGCAACCTGAAAATCTGATACCACTTGATAGAGGCGAGGGTGTCCCGATGTTTCGATGAGATAGATATTGTTTTCTGTGGGAGTCGACTTTGACGATCCGACTACGAACGTGCGAAGACGTCGCGCCTTAGCAATTGCTAAACCAACTTCCAAGGGTTATTGACCATGCCGGAGCACGATCAACCTGACCACGAGGATCTATTTCCTGCGATCAAACGAAGAACAAGCAGGAAACTGAGATTGCAATCTGGATATTGCGAATAAAAGAGGAAAGCTTTATTAATGAAGGTGGGGTTCTGTGACATCTTGGTCTGGTCGTTGGACACAAACGAAGTACGCGAAGTTGCAGCTATGGCGAAATTTTAATCTAAACAAAACCCAAAGTCTAAACGACGCCCTAAGGGCTGTATATATGGAGGAAGAGAGGGGGAATTTTGTGGCCCTTGGAGGAGGGGTCTGAAACCAACCCTAACTCTTGTCTCCCCACACATACGGACTCTAAAAACAGCCTATAATCAAGTATTTTGAAATTACATGGGCCTGGCCCAAAAGTAAGGTGATGCAGCACCTTGAATAGCCTCTGGACGAAATTTATGAAGTGGCATCTTGTATATTTCGTCCAATGCTTCATGCACACATTATGGTGGCTTCAAACCTGGAATCATCACTTGTAACTCTGTTCTTGTTCCCCTTGCGCATGCCATCATCTCCATGCTTGAAATTTCTCCAAGGTTCATCTGTCTTGTCCAAGCTAGGCCCTTCATTTGTAAGCAAAACAAACGTATCCAATTTAGGCAGCATCATATTCTCATGAACATTAGAATCGTTACCAAGAAACGGAAGTACCTGGTAATTCAATTGGCGTGCGCCAGCTCTAGTTATTGGTCCAGTATGTATAGCAGCAGGGGCTGTGGGTGTAACAATGTTATTGATTTCCTCATCATTAACGGTGTTCAAGAAAGGTCTACCAAATATAATGGGACTAAAGTCATCTTGTTTGGAACCAAGAACAATAAAATCAGTAGGGTATTTTATTTTCCCACACAAAACTTCAACATCTCTAACAATCCCAATTGGTGAAATAGTGTCTCTGTTAGCAAGTTTGATAGTAACATCTATGTCTTCTATCTTTGCGGGTGCTATGTCATTCATAATTTCTTGGTATAAGGTGTAAGGAATAGCACTCACACTAGCACCTATGTCACATCAACCATGATAAAAGTGATCTCCTATTTTAACTGAGATGACAGGCATGCCAACAACAGGTCTATGTTTATCCTTTTTATCAGGTTTGGCAATTCCAGCAGCTTCTTCACAAAAGTAAATAACATGCTCATCCATATCTTCTTCCAAGAGATCTTTAACCATAGAAATACTAGGTTTTACTTTAATCTTTAACCATATAGCTTTTGTTAACCACAGTTGAAACTTTAGCATGTTCCTTTATCCTAGCAGGGAAAGGTGGTTTCTCAATATAAGTAGAAGGAACAACTGGATCAACATTATAAAGTATAGTTTCTTCTTTATCTAGTACTGGTTCTTTGATTTCTTCTTTAATAGGTGGGTGATATTTAAACCACTTCTCTTTAGGGAGATCAACATGAGTAGCAAATTATTCACAAAAGGAGGCTACTATCTTAGAGTCAAGTCCATATTTAATGCTAAACTTTTGAAAAGCATCGATATCCATAAAGTATTTAACACAATGATACTTAAGTTTAATACCTGACTCTTTACCTTTGTCGAGTTCCCAATCTTCAGAGTTGCATTTAATTCCTTCCAAAAGATCCCACCGGAATTCAATAGTCTTCTTCATAAAAGAACCAACATAAGAAGTATCAAGCATGGTTTGATCATTATGAGAAAGCCGAGCATAAAAGTTCTGGATAATAATTTCTCTTGAGAGCTAATGATTGGGGCATGAACATAACATTGATTTAAGCCCCCCCAAGCTAGAGCGATACTTTCTCCTTCACGAGGCCAAAAATTATATATATAATTCCGATCACGATGAACTAGATGCATATGATAGTTTTTTTGGTGGAACTGCAATTTCAATCGATTCCAATTCCAAGATCCAATATCATCGTATAGCCTATACCATGCCAATGCTTTTCCCTTCAAAGTAAAGGGAAAACCTTCTTCATAACTTCATCTCCGGGTAAAGCTGCAAGCTTGAACAATCCACAAATTTCTTCTACAGATATCAAGTGCATATCATGATGTTTGGTTCCATCTCCTACATAAGGATTAGCTAGCAGTTGTATTATCATACTCGAAGGAATTTCATATTCAATATTTTCAGTAGGTGCAGTAGGTTGAGGGGTAGCTAATTGTGGTTCCGGTCGAGCTGAAGATACCCCGAACAAACCTCTTAAAGGATTGTTTTCCGTAGTAACAAGTGACAATAAATTTCAGCACACTATATAAATGTTCCCTTACCAAATTCCACTTACCAAAGGCGCTTCACTCCCCGACAACAGTGCCAGAAAATAGCCTTGATGACCCACAAGTATAGGGGATCAATTGTAGCTCTTTTTGATAAGTAAGAGTGTCGAACCCAACGAGGAGCAGAAGGAAATGACAAATGGTTTTCGGTAAGGTAATGTCTGGAAATGCTGAAATTGTAAGTAGCAGAGTAGTTTGATAGCAAGATAATTTGTAACGAGGAAGTAACTAAAGTAGTAAAGAAAAGTGCAGCAAGGTAGCCCAATCCTTTTGAGGCAAAGGACAGGCCAAAACGGTCTCTTATGATAAGCAAAGCGTTCTTGCGGGTACATGAGATTTTCATCTAGTCACTTTGATCATGTTGGCTTAATTCATGTTCGGTACTTTGATATGTGGGTGGACCGGTGTTTATGTGCTATTCTTACTTGAACAAACCTCCTACTTATGATTAACCCTCCCGCAAGCATCCGCAACTATGAGAAAAGTATTAAGAATAAATTCTAACCATAGCATTATACTTTTGGATCCAATCGGTCCCTTACGGAATAGCGCATAAACTGGGGTTTAAGCTTCTGTCACTCCCGCAACCCACCATCTAATTGCTACTCCACAATGCATTCCCTTAGGCCCAAATATGGTGAAGTGTCATGTAGTCGACGTTCACATGACACCACTAAGGGAATCACAACATACATACTATCAAAATATTGAACACATATCAAGTTCACATGATTACTTGCAACATGATTTCTCCCATGACCTAATTGAGGAAAAATTAACTACTCACAAACGATAATCATGCTCAAGATCAGAGGGGTATTAAATAGCATATTGGATCTGAACATACAATCTTCCACCAAATAAACCATATAGTAATCAACTACAAGATGTAATCAACACTACTAGTCACCCACAAGCACCAATCTATAGCTCCGGTAACAAGACTGAACATAAGAGATGAACTAGGGTTTGAGAGGAGATGGTAATGTTGAAGATGTTGATGGAGATTGCCCTCCCCAAGATGGGAGAGTTGTTGGTGATGATGATGACGAGGATTTCCCCCTCCGGGAGGGAAGTTCCCCCGGCAGAATCGCTCCGTCCCGAAAGACCTCTCCTTATTTTTTCTAGGTCAAAATGACTTATATACCAGAATATGGGCACCAGAGGTGGGCCTGGGTGAGCAAAACCCACCAGGGCACGCCTGGGCTCCCTAGCGCGCCTGGGCTCCCTAGCGCGCCCGGGTTGGTTGTGCCCACCTGGTGGGCCCCCTCTGGTAGTTATTTGCTCCAATATTCATCAAATATTCCATAAAAATTCTCCGTGAAGTTTCAGCTCATTTGGAGTTGTGCAGAATAGGTGACGTGACGTAGCTTTTCTGATCCAGATTTCCAGCTGTCGGAATTCTCCCACTTTGTGTATACCTTGCATATTATGAGATAAAAGGCATTTGAATTACTCCAAAAAGCATTATTATGGATAAAAACATTAAAAATAATAGTTATAAAACATGTTGCAAAATGGACGTATCACCCGCGCATACCTCAACCGCCGTTGGGGCGTCCAGATCACTAGGACAAGGCCAAGGTGTGTGGGGCTACGTGACCAGTGAGGCCCCTGAGTCACGATGCTCAGGGGTCCCCCTTGACGTACGAATAGCCCTCATAAAGGAAACGCGAGCAGCGTCTGGATTAATCCAGAGCCCTCATACCTTTCCTCACTAGCTTTCGTGTGGGAGGGTCGCGAGAAGACCAAGTGCGAGAGACCCGGTGAGGTGGCATGCGCCAGGCGTGACCTGGGCACAACCCCCATGCCCAGCCTCCTCGCGCGACTCTCCCATGGGGAAGGCGGCGTGGTGAGGCCAGACAGCAGGCTCAAGAGCCCTCCCGAGGTTACTACAACCGCTAGGGTGCCCTCAGTTGTTTATTCACCAGTGCGGAGCATGGTGCTTCCACTCTTGCATGGGCATAGCCGCTCCTAGACCGTGTCGTCCACCAACGCGGAGCATGGGCCTTCCACTGGTGCGTGGGTGGGAGCTCCCTCTGAGGGGAGACTCCGGGGCGTGTACAACCCATCCTGACACGTGGCTTGCATAGCAGGACTGGAGGAGGTGTATATGGGCACCCATGAGCCAGCGCGGGACTCACAGGGCCCTACCACAAGGCGGGTTGCGTCTGGATTTTTGGTTACGTTTGTAAGGGCCCTGCCAGATGGTCAGGAGACTTGCGTTGAGTTGATCTCTGGAGGATATCGCATGAGAAGGCCAAACACCAAAGACCCCAGGAGGTGACGTGAACGGGGTCGGCCCTCCAGACAGAGCTTAGCTGTAGGGTCTATGGACGCTATAGGGACAGACCCGATCATAGACGTCGTGTCTAGTCTTCTCATGCAATGATCCTACAGAAAGACAGTCAGCACGCGGCTCCCGTGGCAGCGAGGCACCAGGTCACGTGCCCTAAGTGATCCGCTCACGATTAGCTCATGCGAGAACAAGGCACCAAGGGCCATGGGAGGTGACGTACACGGGGGCTGGCCCGCGCGACAAAGCTCAGCCATTTGGTTTTAGCGACGCTGTAGGGACGGACCCGAGCACAGACGTCGTGCCAGTCCTTAATCATGAGGCGGTCGCAGGCGGGTTTGTGAGGGCACATGATATTCATGGTGGCGAAGCATCGGCCACGCATGTGGTAACATGAAGCAATTCATGAAAGGGTAAGGCCAGTTCTGATATATGCGCAAGACGATACATGCTGTAGGGACGGACCCGTACAGCTTGAGGATAATGCAGCCCGAGGGGCGCCCTTAATTGAACAAACCAAAAAGACACGTGGCACCATCGATGAAGAAGTGTCGGGGCGACTGAAGATGGGTGCTGTAGAAGTGGCTCCTCATGAGTCGTCTGGCTCCTGGGTCTCGTGAGGCTCCGAAGGTCCAAGAGGCTCGCGAGGGGTTGGCACCTTCGCCATCAAGATTGCCTAGCACTTGGCTTGTGTGCCTCCAGGATGCTCCGCATGTGGCGCTGGTGCGCGACAGCTACATTCGGCAGGCCGAAGGGTGTGCAAACATAGCTGTGAGGGCGGCCTCCGCACCGGCCAAGGCGGGACGGCCAGAAGAGCTCCTGAGAAGCGGCCCTCTTGAGCCCTGGGCTGTTGACCCAGACGTGCAGCTCGCCACCCATACCAGGGGCGGCAGTTGCGCCGGGTGATGCGGGACGACACTCATCGCGCATGGCTCGTGCCTCGTGAAGCTCTCCAACCGCCTTGGTGATGAACTCCTAAGCGCCTGGTGCTTGTCACCCCGCGCCCTGCTCGCGGAAGCGCGCGTTGAAGCATGCCTCCACATGGTGCTTGAACGCCTCCCTCATGAAGCTGGCCAGGTCAAAGGCCCTCCAGAGGAAAGCCCTGAGCCCAACCTGAGAGGGGCGTTGGGCGCGCCTTCCTATGCGAGAGGCAAAGGCGCCCCAGTAGTGGGCGCAAGTCCCGAGGCGCGATCATCAGACACCTCACCCTCCGGAGGTCCTCTGAGGAGTAGCTTCTTCTACTTCTTGGGGACGACCTTAGTAGGGTGGATGGCACCAGTGTTATCTGAGTTCTCGATCGCTGCGGCCTGGTAGGCATGCTCAAGGGAGCACACCACGTCCTTCTCATCGCAGACGATCGTGATGATGCTGTAGCTTCCTGGCATCTTGAGGACATTGTAGCCGTGGTGAGTCACCGCCATGAACTTGGCGAAGGCTGGGTACCCGAGGATGGTGTTGTGCGGGAGGCGAATGCGGGCGACGTCGAAGTCAATGAGCTCGGTGCGGTAGGTGTCACGCTTGCCGACGGTGACAGGGAGGCGAATCTTCCCTAGGGGGACGGTGGAGCCGTCGGTCACCTCTGAGAAGGGCTTGGTGGGGAGGAGCTGGTTGTAGGGAACCTAGAGCCTCTTGAATGTCTCATCAGAGAGGACATTCAGTCCTGCACCTCCGTTGATGAGTGTCTTCATGTCGAGGACGTTGCTGATGGTCGGCGAGCAGAGCATTGGGAGTGCGCCAGCAGTGGCCGCACACTTGAGCTGATCCGTAGAGTCGAAGGTGATAGAGTACTTGGATCACCTGAGGGGACGTGACACTTCGAGCTTGGGGAGGGCCGTGTTCACATCATGAGCGAACTGCTTGAATACGCGATGGGAGGCGGGGGCCTGAGCACCACCCAAGATTCAGGCAATGGCACTAGGCTCTTGGAAGCCCCTAGCCCCATCATCTTGGCGGTGGTCGTCATTCCTCTTTGGTGGCGGTGGCAGCGGAGGGAGGCCGGCGTTGCCCTAAGGACAATCCTCATGAGGCTGGTCCCTCCAGGGGCCATCGCGAGGATGGCCCTGCCAGCGGTCCTCACGAGGCTGAGCATGCTAGTGCTAGCGGGGGTCACGGTTGTCCCAGCGACCTCCTCAGCGGCCTCCTCCGCGGCCATAGCCACGGTCATTGTGCTCAGGACGGCGGTGTAACACCCTCGATGCGACTATATCTCCCACGTGTCGGGGCACAACTTAGAGGCATAATCGCATTGAAGGCATATGTCGCAAGTAAGGTAATCTTTACAACACCCCATGTAATATAATAATAAAGGGGAGATAACATAGTTGGCTTACACTCACCACGTCAATCAAGGTACATAAATAACATTACATCATCCAAACACTCATGGCCCGACTACGGCGCCAAAATAAAAGATAACCCAACATGCGACACGGTCCCGATCACCCCCAACTGGGCACCACTACTGATCATCAGGAAAAGAGACATAGTATCGTTGAGAGTCCTCGTCGAACTCCCACTTAAGCTCGAGCGCGTCACCTGGAGCGGAATCATCAGGCCCTGCATCTGGTGTAATAGTAATCTGTGAGCCACAGGGACTCAGCAATCTCGCACCCTCGCGATCAAGACTATTTAAGCTTATAGGTAAGGCAAGGTAAATATAAGTGGAGCTGCAGCAAGCGACTAGCATATATGGTGGCTATCCTGTTCGCAAAAGAGAGCGAGAAGAGGAGGCAAAGCGCGAGCGAGAAACTAGAGAACAACCTGCGCAGACATTACTCCAACACCGTGTCCGCTTCCCGGACTCCCCCGAGAAGAGGCCATCACGGTAACTCACACGGTTGATTCATTTTAATCAAGTTAAGGTTCAAGTTATCTACAACCGGACATTAATAAATTCCCATCTGCCCATAACCGCGGGCACGGCTGATAGAGGCAAAGCTTTCCCGATGTTTCGATGAGATGGTGGCTATCGTTTTGTGTGGGAGTCGACCTTGGCGATCCGACTACGAACGTGCGAGACGTCGCGCCTTAGCAATTGCTAAACCAACTTCCGAGGGGTTATTGACCATGCCGGAGCTCGATCAACCTGACCACGAGGGCCTGTTTCCTGCGAGCAAACGATGAACAAGCAAGAAACTGAGATTGCAATCTGGATATTGCGAATATAAGATGAAAGCTTTATTGATCAAGGTGGGGTTCTGTGACGTCTTGGTCTGGTCGTTGGACACAAACGAAGTACGAGAAGTTGCAGCTAGGGCGAACTTTTAATCTAAACAAAACCCAAAGTCTAAACGACGCCCTAAGGGCTGTATATATGGAGGAAGAGGGGGGAATTTCGTGGCCCTTGAGGGTGGGGTCCGAAACCAACCATAACTCTTGTTTCCCCACACATACGGACTCTAAAAATAGCCTATACTTAAGTATTTCGAAATTACATGGGCCTGGCCCATTAATAAGGTGACGCAGCACCTAGAATAGCCTATGGATGAATATTATGAAGTGGCATCTTGTATATTTCGTCCAAGGCTTCATGCACTCCTTATGGCGGCTTCAAAGTCCTGAAATCATCACTTGTAACTCCGTTCTTGTTCCCCTTGCGCATGCCATCAACTCCATGCGTGTCCTTGCTCCAATGTTCATCCTACTCCAAGCTAGGCCCTTCATTCGAAAGCAAAACAAATGTATCCAATTTAGGCAGCATCATAATCTCATGAACATTAGAATCATTACCAAGAAACGAAAGTACCTGGTAATTTAATTGGCGTGCGCGAGCTCTAGTAATTGGTCCAGTATATGTAACAGTAGGGGCTGTGGGTGTAACAATGGTATTGATGTCCTCATCATCCTCCCCTTCTTGAAATGAAGTCGTCCTCGACGGAAGCTCATCTTCCTCACCCAAATAAGGCTTCAAATCTGCAATGTTAAAAGTGGGACTAACCCCAAAATCTGCAGGTAGCTCAAGTTTATATGCATTATCATTTATTTTCTCTAAAACCTTAAAAGGACCATCAGCACGTGGCATTAGCTTTGATTTGCGCAGATTAGGAAATCTATCTTTACGCAAATGTAACCAAACAAGATCTCCAGGTGCAAACACAACATGTTTTCTACCCTTATCTCCAGCAAGTTTATATTTAGCATTCATACGCTCAATGTTTTCCTTAGTTAACTCATGCATTTTTAAAATCAATTCAGAACGTTCTTTAGCATCAAAATTAACCTTCTCCGAAGATGGAAGAGGCAACAAATCAATAGGTGCACGAGGTAGGAAACCATACACAATTTCAAAAGGGCACATCTTAGTAGTAGAATGCAATGAACGATTATAAGCAAATTCAATATGAGGCAAGCATTCTTCCCACATTTTCTTGTTATTCTTCAAAACAGTCCTAAGCATAGTAGACAATGTTCTATTGACTACTTCAGTTTGTCCATCAGTTTGGGGGTGACAAGTAGTACTAAAAAGCAGCTTAGTCCCCAACTTAGCCCATAAACATCTCCAAAAGTGGCTAAGAAATTTAGTATCACGATCTGAAACAATAGTATTTGGCACACCATGTAAGCGAATAATTTCATGAAAGAACAAATCAGCAACATTAACAGCATCATCGCTTTTATGACATGGTATAAAGTGTGCCATTTTCGAGAACCTATCCACGACAACAAATATGCTATCCCTCCCCTTCTTTGTTCTAGGTAAACCTAAAACAAAGTCCATAGATATATCCTCCCAAGGAACACTAGGTACAGGCAAAGGCATATATAAACCATGAGGATTGAGTCGTGACTTAGCTCTTTGACATGTAGTGCAGCGAGCAACAAAACGCTCAACATCCCGTCTCATCTTTGGCCAAAAGAAATGTGTAGCAAGTATATCCTCCGTCTTCTTGACGCCAAAGTGTCCCATTAATCCTCCTCCATGCGCCTCCTGCAACAACAAAAGACGAACGGAGCTAGCTGGAATGCATAGCTTGTTAGCACGAAACACAAATCCATCGTTAAGAACGAACTTGTTCCAAGTTCTCCCTTCCTTACAATTCTGCAATACATCTTTAAATTCAGCATCATTAACATATTGATCCTTGATGGTCTCCAAAGCAAATATTTTAAAGTCAAGTTGTGAAAGCATAGTATAACGACGAGACAAGGCATCAGCAATAACATTTTCTTTACCCTTCTTGTGTTTAATCACATAAGGGAAAGTCTCAATGAATTCAACCCATTTAGCATGTCTACGGTTCAGTTTTGCTTGACTTTTAATGTGTTTCAAAGATTCATGATCAGAATGTATAACAAATTCCTTGGGCCATAAATAATGTTGCCATGTTTCTAAGGTCCGAACAAGAGCACATAATTCTTTATCATAAGTAGAATAGTTCAGACTAGGCCCACTCAATTTTTCAGAAAAGTATGCAACAGGTTTTCCATCTTGTAATAACACACCTCCTAATCCAATTCCACTAGCATCACATTCAAGCTCAAAAGTCTTATTGAAATTAGGAAGTTGGAGTAAAGGACCATGTGTCAACTTATCTTCCAATACCGTGAAGGCTTCTTCCTGTGCGGTACCGCAAACAAAAGGCACATCCTTCTTTGTAAGCTCGTTGAGAGGTGCAGCAATGGTGCTGAAATCTCTCACAAAACGCCTATAGAAACCAGCGAGGCCAAGGAAACTCCTCACTTGTGTGACCGTTTTGGGCTGCGGCCAACTCTCAATAGCTTCAATCTTGGCTTTATCAACTTCAATTCCCTGTGGAGTAACAACATAGCCAAGAAAAGATACTCGGTCGGTGCAAAAGGTGCACTTTCCAAGGTTTCCAAACAAACGTGCATCACGTAGAGCAATAAAAACAGCACGTAAATGTTCCAAATGTTCCTCCAAAGATTTGCTATAAATCAATATGTCATCAAAGTAAACTACCACAAATCGTCCAATGAAAGCACGTAAAACTTCGTTCATTAACCTCATGAAAGTACTAGGTGCATTAGTTAACCCAAAAGGCATGACTAACCACTCATATAATCCAAACTTAGTTTTAAATGCTGTTTTCCATTCATCACCCAATTCATACGAATTTGATGGTATCCACTACGCAAATCAACTTTGGAGAATATTGTAGAGCCACTCAATTCATCAAGCATATCATCTAGCCTAGGAATAGGATGACGATAACGAATAGTAATATTATTAATGCCTCTACAATCAATGCACATATGCGACGTACCATCCTTTTTCGGCACTAAAATGATAGGAACAGCACAAGGACTAAGGGATTCGCGTATATAACCTTTGTCGAGCAGTTCTTGTACTTGACGCATAATCTCCTTCGTCTCCTCTGGATTGGTACGGTATGGTGCACGGTTGGGTAGCGAAGCACCGGGAATTAAGTCAATTTGATGCTCAATCCCTCGAATAGGTGGTAATCCCGGTGGCACGTCTTGTGGAAAGACGTCAGCGAACTCCTGCAAAATGTTAGTGACAGCAGGGGGCAAAGAGGAAGGCACGTCCTCGAATGAAAATAATGCCTCTTTGCACACAAAAGCATAGCAAACAGATTTGCTAAAATCTAGATCATCAATATCAGATTTGGTGGCAAGTAAACATGCACTTTTCAATTTAATTTTAGAAGCAACACTAGATTGTTTATTATTATTAGGCTGCATTTGTTGCTCAAATTCTTTTGCCACAATCTGATTTTCACTCTTAGTTTTCTCCTGTTTTGCTTTATTAGCTCTATTAATATCATCTTTCAAAATGGAATCAGGAGTCTTAGGAAGCAAAGTAATATTTTTATCCTTATGAACAAGAGTATACTGATTGTTTCTACCATGGTGAATAGAATTTTTATCAAATTGCCATGGTCTACCAAGTAATAAGGAACATGCTTGCATAGGTACCACATCACAATCAACCTAATCAGCATATGTAGAGATACTAAAATGCACACGAACAGTACGTGTTACCTTAACCTTGCCGCTGTTGTTGAACCATTGGATGTAGTAAGGATGTGGATGTGGTCTTGTGGTGAGAGATAGCTTCTCCACCATCTCGATGCTAGCCAAGTTGTTGCAACTCCCTCCATCTATGATCACGCGAACAGAACGTTCCTTCACAACTCCCTTTGTATGGAACAGATTATGCCTCTGATTTTGCTCAGCTTGTGTAACCTGCACACTCAAAACACGTTGAGCAACTAAACATTCATACCTGTCAGCATCTTCAGGAGCCATGTATTGCGTCTCATGATCAGAATCGTCTCCACCGTGTTCGTCACGTGTAATAAGAGCCAAAGTCTCCTCGTCATAGTTACTAGCGGACTCATACCCACCATCCTCAGTAACAATCATCACACGCTTAGATGGGCATTCTCTCGCATAATGACCTCCACCCTTGCAACGTCGACAAATAATATCATGTGTTTGCCCTGTTGATGCCATGGATGAAGAAGAGCTCTTTGCAGGCCCAGAAGGTGTGCTCTTGGCAGATAGTGGTGATTGTGCCTGCTTTATTGTATCACGGTTGGAGGTGGCAGCCGACGGAGGCGCCGGTGTAGCAGAACGTGTGGAAGTAGATGATGCACGTGGTGTCCATGAAGAAGGTCGACCTGCAGAAAAGTTAGTCCGCGCCAATGCCTGTCGATCCTGCACTTCACGTTCAGCTTTACAAGCAAGATGGAATAAACGAGTGATATTAGTATACTCCTTATACTCTAGAATCGTCTGAATCTCTCTATTTAATCCACCCATAAAACGTGCAAGCATAGCTTCATTCTCCTCAACAATACCACATCTAATCATGCCAGTTTGTAATTCCTGATAATATTCTTCTACAGAATTTTTTCCCTGTCTTAAGCGCTGCAATTTTTGAAGTAATTCACGTTGATAATATGGTGGAACCCAACGAGTACGCATAGCAGTTTTCAAAGCAGCCCAAGTAGCAGGAATGGGATATAATCTACAATGCTCAGACCACCAAACACATGCAAAACTAGTGAATGCACAAACAGCAGCAGGAACACGTCTCTCCTCGGGATATTGTAAACATGTAAATCGTTGTTCAGTTTCTAACTCCCAAGTAAGATATATATCAGGAACATATCTACCCTCAAATGGTGGAATATTCAATTTTAGTTTAGGGAGATGGTCATGATCTCGTACCTGAGGGTGAGCCCTACCATTGCCAGTATTTGCATGTGGACGACCTGATGGTTGCTGTGCTGGTGGTGGCACGTAGTTCTGATTTTGATCAACCTCATCCTCGTAATCGCCAGCAAAATCATCCTCCTCCGCATCAGCAGCAGGAGCCACAGAAGTAGCAATAGCAGCACCAACAGTTTGGCCAGGTGCAAGAGGGAGACGGCTCGCTCGGCGGAGGGCTGTTTCACGATGTGTAGGTAGTCGTCGTTGTTGTTGTTGTAGAGGTGCGTTAGGTGCAGCCGGTGGTGGTGGTGGAAGACGCGCGAGCAATTCATTAAACCTGTTATCGAGCTTTGTTTCGAACGTCTTCTCCATGTCATCTATCTTCTCCATGGCCTCTTCAAATCTGTTTAGCACATCCTGCACCTGTCCATTCATCATTTGCTGAAATTTATCATGCAACTCCTGATTCGTCATGTTCTCCCAGTCAGTCTCGTCGGCTTGTGATCCTGCCATGGTTAGCAACAATAGAAAACACACAAGAATATGATCCTACAGAATACTAACAAGAGGTGGTGGTGGTGGGTGTCACAAATCCGTCAAGCAAATCTCAAATTCTTACCAGTTCTTACCCGGCAGCAGGCGGTGATCGGCAACCGTTGTAGTCAAAACTCTCAAAAGCTTGGATAGAGCGATTGCCAGGGAGAGTCAAACGCACGACGTAGAGGTATGTGGAGCTGGGAAGGCTTATAGTATGGTAGCAAAAAGGGTCAGCAATAATCAATTCAGAGATGCAAAGTTGAATAAACGCTCAACGACGGTACTGTGTTGGTCCTAGGCTAGACCGTGCTAGAGACGCGATCCTAGAACACTAACAAAATCACGGCGCTGCACGTAAATAAGGGAAAAGCACACTCTGGAACTTTTTTTTCGCTTTCTTTTTTTGCGCTCCTCTTTTTTTTGCGCTCCTCTTTTTTTTTGCGAAAAATTACTATAATGGCGAGTGTCTCAAAACTCTTCCCTCGTCAAACTGATAGGATGGGCACGAAATTTTTTTTTCACTTTTTTTTTGGAAATCAGGGCAGCGACGATGAGAAAGTGCGACAAAAAATCACTATGATGGCACGTGGCTCAAAAGACTCAGAAAAACCTAAAAATAGGATAGGGAAAAAATATTTTTGCCCGTGAAAATTTTGGCCTAAAAACTGCCCGGGGGTCTCCAGACTCTTTTTTTTCGAGACCTACGCAGGCAAGGAAACACGACTCGTAATTTAGATTGATCTCAAGAACAAACCTAATATGAGAAGAACTCGGATTGGTGGTGGATATATGGTTACAGATTGGTGGTGGTATATGGATACAGATTGGTGGTGGTATATGGATACGGATTGGTGGTGGTATATGGATACGGATTCAAAACGGTGGCGGATAAGCAATGGTGGTAGATGGGCGATGATGATGGTGCGGCGGCGGCGTGACAACTTATGAACAGAACTCGAATCTCTAAAAGACTAGACTCTAAGACCAGCAACTTGACACGACGATGCAACCGCAAATTCAACAAAGCAAAAACCCTAAACAGATTATGCAAAGGCTCAGATTGGTTCGGATATGATGAACTAACCCTAATTTTTTTTTGTGGCTTTTGCGTGGACTGTAGGTATGAAGAACAGACTCGATCTAATCTATGAAAAACTGTAAAAAAATCTCACCGAGCAACCTGGAAATCTGATACCACTTGATAGAGGCAAAGGTGTCCCGATGTTTCGATGAGATGGTGGCTATCGTTTTCTGTGGAAGTCGACCTTGGCGATCCGACTACTGATAGAGGCAAAGGTGTCCCGATGTTTCGATGAGATGGTGGCTATCGTTTTCTGTGGGAGTCGACCTTGACGATCCGACTACGAACGTGCGAGACGTCGCGCCTTAGCAATCGCTAAACCAACTTCCGAGGGGTTATTGACCACGCCGGAGCACGATCAACCTGACCACAAGGGCCTGTTTCCTGCGAGCAAACGAAGAACAAGCAAGAAACCGAGATTGCAATCTGGATATTGCGAATATAAGATGAAAGCTTTATTGATCAAGGTGGGGTTCTGTGACGTCTTGGTCTGGTCGTTGGACACAAACGAAGTACGCGAAGTTGCAGCTATGGCGAACTTTTAATCTAAACAAAACCCAAAATCTAAACGACGCCATAAGGGCTGTATATATGGAGGAAGAGAGGGGAATTTCGTGGCCCTTGAGGGTGGGGTCCGAATCCAACCCTAACTCTTGTTTCCCCACACATACGGACTCTAAAAATAGCCTATACTTAAGTATTTCGAAATTACATGGGCCTGGCCCATTAATAAGGTGACGCAGCACCTAGAATAGCCTATGGACGAATATTATGAAGTGGCATCTTGTATATTTCGTCCATGGCTTCATGCACTCCTTATGGCGGCTTCAAAGTCCTGAAATCATCAATTGTAACTCCGTTCTTGATCCCCTTGCGCATGCCATCAACTTCATGCGTGTTCTTGATCCAATGTTCATCCTTCTCCAAGCTAGGCCCTTCATTTGAAAGCAAAACAAATGTATCCAATTTAGGCAGCATCATAATCTCATGAACATTAGAATCATTACCAAGAAACGAAAGTACCTGGTAATTTAATTGGCGTGCGCGAGCTCTAGTAATTGGTCCAGTATATGTAACAGTAGGGGCTGTGGGTGTAACAATGGTATTGATGTCCTCATCAACTACGAACGTGCGAGACGTCGCGCCTTAGCAATCGCTAAACCAACTTTCGAGGGGTTATTGACCACGCCGGAGCTCGATCAACCTGACCACGAGGGCCTGTTTCCTGCGAGCAAACGAAGAACAAGCAAGAAACTGAGATTGCAATCTGGATATTGCGAATATAAGATGAAAGCTTTATTGATCAAGGTGGGGTTCTATGACGTCTTGGTCTGGTCGTTGGACACAAACGAAGTACGAGAAGTTGCAGCTAGGGCGAACTTTTAATCTAAACAAAACCCAAAGTCTAAACGACGACCTAAGGGCTGTATATATGGAGGAAGAGGGGGGAATTTCGTGGCCCTTGAGGGTGGGGTCCGAAACCAACCCTAACTCTTGTTTCCCCACACATACGGACTCTAAAAATAGCCTATACTTAAGTATTTCGAAATTACATGGGCCTGGCCCATTAATAAGGTGATGCAGCACCTAAAATAGCCTATGGACGAATATTATGAAGTGGCATCTTGTATATTTCGTCCAAGGCTTCATGCACTCCTTATGGCGGCTTCAAAGTCCTGAAATCATCACTTGTAACTCCGTTCTTGTTCCCCTTGCGCATGCTATCAACTCCATGCATGTCCTTGCTCCAATGTTCATCCTTCTCCAAGCTAGGCCCTTCATTTGAAAGCAAAACAAATGTATCCAATTTAGGCAGCATCATAATCTCATGAACATTAGAATCATTACCAAGAAACGAAAGTACCTGGTAATTTAATTGGCGTGCGCGAGCTCTAGTAATTGGTCCAGTATATGTAACAGTAGGGGCTGTGGGTGTAACAATGGTATTGATGTCCTCATCAAAATCTCACCGAGCAACCTGGAAATCTGATACCACTTGATAGAGGCTAAGGTGTCCCGATGTTTCGATGAGATGGTGGCTATCGTTTTCTGTGGGAGTCGACCTTGACGATCCGACTACGAACGTGCGAGACGTCACGCCTTAGCAATCGCTAAACCAACTTCCGAGGGTTATTGACCACGCCGGAGCACGATCAACCTGACCACGAGGGTCTGTTTCCTGCGAGCAAACGAAGAACAAGCAAGAAACTGAGATTGCAATCGGGATATTGCGAATATAAGATGAAAGCTTTATTGATCAAGGTGGGGTTCTGTGACGTCTTGGTCTGGTCGTTGGACACAAACGAAGTACGCGAAGTTGTAGCTATGGCGAACTTTTAATCTAAACAAAACCCAAAGTCTAAACGACGCCCTAAGGGCTGTATATATGGAGGAAGAGGGGGGAATTTCGTGGCCCTTGAGGGTGGGGTCCGAAACCAACCCTAACTCTTGTTTCCCCACACATACGGACTTTAAAAATAGCCTATACTTAAGTATTTCGAAATTACATGGGCCTGGCCCATTAATAAGGTGACGCAGCACCTAGAATAGCCTATGGACGAATATTATGAAGTGGCATCTTGTATATTTCGTCCAAGGCTTCATGCACTCCTTATGGCGGCTTCAAAGTCCTGAAATCATCACTTGTAACTCCGTTCTTGATCCCCTTGCGCATGCCATCAACTCCGTGCGTGTTCTTGCTCCAATGTTCATCCTTCTCCAAGCTAGGCCCTTCATTTGTAAGCAAAACAAATGTATCCAATTTAGGCAGCATCATAATCTCATGAACATTAGAATCATTACCAAGAAACGAAAGTACCTGGTAATTTAATTGGCGTGCGTGAGCTCTAGTAATTGGTCCAGTATATGTAATAGCAGGGGTTGTGGATGTAACAATGGTATTGATGTCCTCATCACCAGGAGTAAAGGGGATGAAACCCCCCCAGGGCTCCAAGTCTGGCTCTAGGCCGGACACCGCTCCGGAACCTTCAAAGGTTCCAGAGTCCGGTGGGGGACCTCCTTCCAAGAGGAGCAAGTCCACCATGCCGGCGGCCCCCGTCCAACCGGAGGCGCCGGACAATATGTTGGAGGCGCTCCAAGGCGCCTCCATCGATGAGGAGCACCGCACTATTATGAGTGCGGTGGTCCAGAAGGTTCAGTCCGCCAAGAGCGGACTGACTGAAGCTTGTACTAGCCTTTTGACAGGCTTTGAGGTGAGTAAAGAATGTGTAAATAATAGTACCGCATAGACAGTAGCCCCTGATGCTCTGTTTGGAATTCAGGAAGAAAAGCCGAATAGAGGATCAAATCGAATTCGCAGGAGTCTAACAAAAATGAGTCAATATGCATATGCAGGCTTCCCTGCTTGCGTCCGCCGCACTGATTGCGGAAGTGGACACGCTAAAGCAAAACCTCGAGCGGTCCGAGCAAGAGCTCGAGCGTGCCAAGAAGCAGCTCAAGGTCAATGATGGTAAGAAATACCTTGTTTTTAAATATATATATATAAAGGTGCAATTGCAAAGAATGACAGGCTTATCGTGGCTATTTTAGGGGCCACGTCTGAAGTGGCGACCCTTAAGCAAGCGCTGGTCGAGGCCGAGAAGAGGGCGGCCTCGGAGCGCACCGAGCGGGAGAATTATGAGGCCGAGGTTGGCAAGGTGCGGCAAGAGCTCCAGGCTCTCATGGAAAAACATGATAGTTTGGAGCTTGACTCGAAGACGCAAGCGTCCGAGCTCGCGGTGGCTATTGAAAATGCCAAATCTACGAAGGCCGAATCCCAGAAGACCCTCCAGGAGTTGGATGAGGTGAAGAAGATAGCGGCGGGTAAGGCATTCTTTATGCAAAGCAAACACATAAACGTGAGTTACTTGTTACTTACCCGAATCCGGAGCTCTCCAGGAGCGTTCGCAGATCTTCCCCGGAGTGTGTCCGATGCCGCCGCATTCTATCGAGCCGAGGAGGGCAGCTCGACGGAGAAGGTGTTCTGGTCTCAGTACGCTCAGGCCAGACACCCCGTGCCCCTGAGCGACCAGCTGAAGTAACTGGTCGAGCTCCACAAGGCGGACGAACAGGCCATGAAGGGCCTCATTGTTTGGTTGTGGCCTGGAGGGGCTCTGCCTGGGAGCTATTTCGGGCAGGTGCAGCGGCTGGTGGAGGCCTGTCCAAGGCTCGAAGTCATCAAGCGCTCCGTCTGCAATGAGGGTGCCCGTAGGGCCCTTGCCGGTGCTAAGGTGCACCGGGGCAAGCTGGATGCTGAGAAGCTTGTGCAGGACGGGCCACCGCCGGGGAAAGAGCATCGCAAGCCCGAGAATTACTATAAGGATGTTCTGAAGGGTGCCTGCCTTGTGGCGGATGAATGTTCTAGGGATGTAATTTTTGAGTGAAACTTATTCGTTTTGTCCTGTGCGCTGGAAACTTGTTTATATGCGCTAAGCAATGCTGTTGCAATTTAAAATATTACCTTCTGTGTGGCTCTTTATCAATTCTGAGAGATGGCGAGTCGTCGGCTTCTGCCCCCGTGCCGCTAGTGCTGGGGTGTCCGGGGATAAACCTGAGCGCTCTTTTTCCCATGTTTGGATCCTTCGAGGGAGGCGCTCAGCCCAACGAACAAGGCAATCAGACTATAATGCGTGAACACTCTCACTTAGCCATAGAATTCTATAATTTTAAATTTCGGCGAAGCCCCTGATATTCGGAAGACCGAGTTCGGGGCGCTATCCACGCCTTGGCCGTACAGAGCCGGCTCCTCGCCCTAAGCGGCTGTAACGCCCTTGATGCGGCTATATCTCCCACGTGTCGAAGCACGACTGATGAGGACATCAATACCATTGTTACACCCACAGCCCCTACTGTTACATATACTGGACCAATTACTAGAGCTCGCGCACGCCAATTAAATTACCAGGTACTTTCGTTTCTTGGTAATGATTCTAATGTTCATGAGATTATGATGCTGCCTAAATTGGATACATTTGTTTTGCTTTCAAATGAAGGGCCTAGCTTGGAGAAGGATGAACATTGGAGCAAGAACACGCATGGAGTTGATGGCATGCGCAAGGGGATCAAGAACGGAGTTACAAGTGATGATTTCAGGACTTTGAAGCCGCCATAAGGAGTGCATGAAGCCATGGACGAAATATACAAGATGCCACTTCATAATATTCGTCCATAGGCTATTCTAGGTGCTGCGTCACCTTATTAATGGGCCAGGCCCATGTAATTTCGAAATACTTAAGTATAGGCTATTTTTAGAGTCCGTATGTGTGGGGAAACAAGAGTTAGGGTTGGTTTCGGACCCCACCCTCAAGGGCCACGAAATTCCCCTCTCTTCCTCCATATATACAGCCCTTAGGGCGTCGTTTAAACTTTGGGTTTTGTTTAGATTCAAAGTTCGCCATAGCTGCAACTTCTCGTACTACGTTTGTGTCCAACGACCAGACCAAGACGTCACAGAACCCCACCTTGATCAATAAAGCTTTCATCTTATATTCGCAATATCCAGATTGCAATCTCAGTTTCTTGCTTGTTCTTCGTTTGCTCGCAGGAAACAGGCCCTCGTGGTCAGGTTGATCGTGCTCCGGCGTGGTCAATAACCCCTCGGAAGTTGGTTTAGCGATTGCTAAGGCGCGACGTCTCGCACATTCGTAGTCGGATCGTCAAGGTCGACTTCCACAGAAAACGATAGCCACCATCTCATCGAAACATCGGGACACCTTTGCCTCTATCAAGTGGTATCAGATTTCCAGGTTGCTCGGTGAGATTTTACAGTTTTTCGTAGATTAGATCGAGTCTGTTCTTCATACCTACAGTCCACGAAAAAGCCACACAAAAAAAATTAGGGTTAGTTCATCATATCCGAACCAATCTGAGCCTTTGCATAATCTTTTTAGGGTTTTTGCTTTGTTGAATTTGCGGTTGCATCGTCGTGTCAAGTTGCTGGTCTTAGAGTCTAGTCTTTTAGAGTTTCGAGTTCTGGTCATAAGTTGTCACGCCGCCGCCGCACCATCATCATCGCCCATCTACCACTTTTGCTTATCCGCCACCACTCTGAATCCTTATCCATATACCACCACCAATCCGTATCCATATACCACCATCAATCTCTATCCATATACCACATACCACCACCGCTACCATATACCACCACCGCTGCCATATACCACAACCATATATCCACCACCAATCCGAGTTCTTCTCATATTAGGTTTGTTCTTGAGATCAATCTCAATTCCGATTCGTGTTTCCGTGCCTGCGTACGTCTCGGAAAAAAAGAGTCTGGAGACCCCCGGGCAGTTTTTAGGCCAAAATTTTCACGGGCAAAAATATTTTTTCCCTATCCTATTTTTAGGCTTTTCTGAGTCTTTTGAGCCACGTGCCATCATAGTGATTTTTTGTCGCACTTTTTCGTCGTCGCTGCCCTGATTTCCGAAAAAAAAAGTGGAAAAAAATTTTCGTGCCCATCCTATCAGTTTGACGAGGGAAGAGTTTTGAGACACTCGCCATTATAGTGATTTTTCGCAAAAAAAAAAGAGGAGCGCAAACAAAAAACCGAAAAAAAAAAGTTCCAGAGTGTGCTTTTCCCTTATTTACGTGCAGCGCCGTGATTTTGTTAGTGTTCTAGGCTCGCGTCTCTAGCACGGTCTAGCCTAGGACCAGCACAGTACCGTTGTTGAGCGTTTATTCAACTTTGCATCTCTGAATTGATTATTGCTGACCCTTTTTGCTACCATACTATAAGCCTTCCCAGCTCCACATACCTCTACGTCGTGCGTTTGACTCTCCCTGGCAATCGCTCTATCCAAGCTTTTGAGAGTTTTGACTACAACGGTTGCCGATCACCGCCTGCTGCTGGGTAAGAACTGGTAAGAATTTGAGATTTGCTTGACGGATTTGTGACACCCGCCACCACCACCTCTTGTTAGTACTCTGTAGGATCATATTCTTGTGTGTTTTCTATTGTTGCTAACCATGGCAGGATCACAAGCCGACGAGACTGACTGGGAGAACATGACGAATCAGGAGTTGCATGATAAATTTCAGCAAATGATGAATGGACAGGTGCAGGATGTGCTAAACAGATTTGAAGAGGCCATGGAGAAGATAGATGACATGGAGAAGACGTTCGAAACAAAGCTCGATGACAGGTTTAATGAATTGCTCGCGCGTCTTCCACCACCACCACCGGCTGCACCTAACGCACCTCTACAACAACAACAACGACGACTACCTACACATCGTGAAACAGCCCTCCGCCGAGCGAGCCGTCTCCCTCTTGCACCTGGGCAAACTCTTGGTGCTGCTGTTGCTACTTCTGTGGCTCCTGCTGCTGATGCGGAGGAGGATGATTTTGCTGGCGATTACGAGGATGAGGTTGATCAAAATCAGAACTATGTGCCACCACCAGCACAGCAACCATCAGGTCGTCCACATGCAAATAATGGCAATGGTAGGGCTCACCCTCAGGTACGAGATCATGACCATCTCCCTAAACTAAAATTGAATATTCCACCATTTGAGGGTAGATATGTTCCTGATATATATCTTACTTGGGAGTTAGAAACTGAACAACGCTTTACATGTTTACAATATCCCAAGGAGAGACGTGTTCCTGCTGCTGTTTGTGCATTCACTAGTTTTGCATGTGTTTGGTGGTCTGAGCATTGTAGATTATATCCCATTCCTGCTACTTGGGCTGCTTTGAAAACTGCTATGCATACTCGTTGGGTTCCACCATATTATCAACGTGAATTACTTTAAAAATTGCAGCGCTTAAGACAGGGAAAAAATTCTGTAGAAGAATATTATCAGGAATTACAAACTGGCATGATTAGATGTGGTATTGTTGAGGAGAATGAAGCTATGCTTGCACGTTTTATGGGTGGATTAAATAGAGAGATTCAGACGATTCTAGAGTATAAGGAGTATACTAATATCACTCGTTTATTCCATCTTGCTTGTAAAGCTGAACGTGAAGTGCAGGATCGATAGGCATTGGCGCGGACTAACTTTTCTGCAGGTCGACCTTCTTCATGGACACCACGTGCATCATCTACTTCCACACGTTCTGCTTCACCAGCGCCTCCGTCGGCTACCACCTCCAACCGTGATACAATAAAGCAGGCACAATCACCACTATCTGCCAAGAGCACACCTTCTGGGCCTGCAAAGAGCTCTTCTTCATCCATGGCATCAACAGGGCAAACACATGATATTATTTGTCGACGTTGCAAGGGTGGAGGTCATTATGCAAGAGAATGCCCATCTAAGCGTGTGATGATTGTTACTGAGGATGGTGGGTATGAGTCCGCTAGTGACTATGATGAGGAGACTTTGGCTCTTATTACACGTGACGAACACGGTGGAGACGATTCTGATCATGAGACGCAATACATGGCTCCTGAAGATGCTGACAGGTATGAATGTTTAGTTGCTCAACGTGTTTTGAGTGTGCAGGTTACACAAGCTGAGCAAAATCAGAGGCATAATTTGTTCCATACAAAGGGAGTTGTGAAGGAACGTTCTGTTCGCGTGATCATAGATGGAGGGAGTTGCAACAACTTGGCTAGCATCGAGATGGTGGAGAAGCTATCTCTCACCACAAGACCACATCCACATCCTTACTACATCCAATGGTTCAACAACAGCGGCAAGGTTAAGGTAACACGTACTGTCCGTGTGCATTTTAGTATCTCTACATATGCTGATTATGTTGATTGTGATGTGGTACCGATGCAAGCATGTTCCTTATTACTTGGTAGACCATGGCAATTTGATAAAAATTCTATTCACCATGGTAGAAACAATCAGTATACTCTTGTTCATAAGGATAAAAATATTACTTTGCTTCCTATGACTCCTGATTCCATTTTGAAAGATGATATTAATAGAGCTAATAAAGCAAAACAGGAGAAAACTAAGAGTGAAAATCAGATTGTGGCAAAAGAATTTGAGCAACAAATGCAGCCTAATAATAATAAACAATCTAGTGTTGCTTCTGAAATTAAATTGAAAAGTGCATGTTTACTTGCCACCAAATCTGATATTGATGATCTAGATTTTAGCAAATCTGTTTGCTATGCTTTTGTGTGCAAAGAGGCATTATTTTCATACGAGGACGTGCCTTCCTCTTTGCCTCCTGCTGTCACTAACATTTTGCAGGAGTTCGCCGACGTCTTTCCACAAGACGTGCCACCGGGATTACCACCTATTCGCGGGATTGAGCATCAAATTGACTTAATTCCCGGTGCATCATTACCCAACCGGGCACCATACCGTACCAATCGAGAGGAGACGAAGGAGATTATGCGTCAAGTACAAGAACTGCTCGACAAAGGTTATATACGCGAATCCCTTAGTCCTTGTGCTGTTCCTATCATTTTAGTGCCGAAAAAGGATGGTACGTCGCGTATGAGCGTTGATTGTAGAGGCATTAATAATATTACTATTCGTTATCGTCATCCTATTCCTAGGCTAGATGATATGCTTGATGAATTGAGTGGCTCTACAATATTCTCCAAAGTTGATTTGCGTAGTGGTTACCATCAAATTCGTATGAAATTGGGAGATGAATGGAAAACAGCATTTAAAACTAAGTTTGGATTATATGACTGGTTAGTCATGCCTTTTGGGTTAACTAATGCACCTAGTACTTTCATGAGGTTAATGAACGAAGTTTTACGTGCTTTCATTGGACGATTTGTGGTAGTTTACTTTGATGACATATTGATTTATAGCAAATCTTTGGAGGAACATTTGGAACATTTACGTGCTGTTTTTATTGCTCTACGTGATGCACGTTTGTTTGGTAACCTTGGAAAGTGCACCTTTTGCACCGACCGAGTATCTTTTCTTGGCTATGTTGTTACTCCACAGGGAATTGAAGTTGATAAAGCCAAGATTGAAGCTATTGAGAGTTGGCCGCAGCCCAAAACGGTCACACAAGTGAGGAGTTTCCTTGGCCTCGCTGGTTTTTATAGGCGTTTTGTGAGAGATTTCAGCACCATTGCTGCACCTCTCAACGAGCTTACAAAGAAGGATGTACCTTTTTTTTGGGGTACCGCACAGGAAGAAGCCTTCACGGTATTGAAAGATAAGTTGACACATGCTCCTTTACTCCAACTTCCTAATTTCAATAAGACTTTTGAGCTTGAATGTGATGCTAGTGGAATTGGATTAGGAGGTGTGTTATTACAAGATGGAAAACCTGTTGCATACTTTTCTGAAAAATTGAGTGGGCCTAGTCTGAACTATTCTACTTATGATAAAGAATTATATGCTCTTGTCCGGACCTTAGAAACATGGCAACATTATTTATGGCCCAAGGAATTTGTTATACATTCTGATCATAATCTTTGAAACACATTAAAAGTCAAGCAAAACTGAACCGTCGACATGCTAAATGGGTTGAATTCATTGAGACTTTCCCTTATGTGATTAAACACAAGAAGGGTAAAGAAAATGTTATTGCTGATGCCTTGTCTCGTCGTTATACTATGCTTTCACAACTTGACTTTAAAATATTTGGTTTTGAGACCATCAAGGATCAATATGTTAATGATGCTGAATTTAAAGATGTATTGCAGAATTGTAAGGAAGGGAGAACTTGGAACAAGTTCGTTCTTAACGATGGATTTGTGTTTCGTGCTAACAAGCTATGCATTCCAGCTAGCTCCGTTCGTCTTTTGTTGTTGCAGGAGGCGCATGGAGGAGGATTAATGGGACACTTTGGCGTCAAGAAGACGGAGGATATACTTGCTACACATTTCTTTTGGCCAAAGATGAGACGGGATGTTGAGCGTTTTGTTGCTCGCTGCACTACATGTCAAAGAGCTATGTCACGACTCAATCCTCATGGTTTATATATGCCTTTGCCTGTACCTAGTGTTCCTTGGGAGGATATATCTATGGACTTTGTTTTAGGTTTACCTAGAACAAAGAAGGGGAGGGATAGCATATTTGTTGTCGTGGATAGGTTCTCGAAAATGGCACACTTAATACCATGTCATAAAAGCGATGATGCTGTTAGTGTTGCTGATTTGTTCTTTCGTGAAATTATTCACTTACATGGTGTGCCAAATACTATTGTTTCAGATCGTGATACTAAATTTCTTAGCCACTTTTGGAGATGTTTATGGGCTAAGTTGGGGACTAAGCTGCTTTTTAGTACTACTTGTCACCCCCAAACTGATGGACAAACTGAAGTAGTGAATAGAACATTGTCTACTATGCTTAGGGCTGTTTTGAGGAATAACAAGAAAATGTGGGAAGAATGCTTGCCTCATATTGAATTTGCTTATAATCGTTCATTGCATTCTACTACTAAGATGTGCCCTTTTGAAATTGTGTATGGTTTCCTACCTCGTGCACCTATTGATTTGTTGCCTCTTCCATCTTCGGAGAAGGTTAATTTTGATGCTAAAGAACGTTCTGAATTGATTTTAAAAATGCATGAGTTAACTAAGGAAAACATTGAGCGTATGAATGCTAAATATAAACTTGCTGGAGATAAGGGTAGAAAACATGTTGTGTTTGCACCTGGAGATCTTGTTTGGTTACATTTGCGTAAAGATAGATTTCCTAATCTGCGCAAATCAAAGCTAATGCCACGTGCTGATGGTCCTTTTAAGGTTTTAGAGAAAATAAATGATAATGCATATAAACTTGAGCTACCTGCAGATTTTGGGGTTAGTCCCACTTTTAATATTGCAGATTTGAAGCCTTATTTGGGTGAGGAAGATGAGCTTCCGTCGAGGACGACTTCATTTCAAGAAGGGGAGGATGATGAGGACATCAATACCATTGTTACACCCACAGCCCCTACTGTTACATATACTGGACCAATTACTAGAGCTCGCGCACGCCAATTAAATTACCAGGTACTTTCGTTTCTTGGTAATGATTCTAATGTTCATGAGATTATGATGCTGCCTAAATTGGATACATTTGTTTTGCTTTCAAATGAAGGGCCTAGCTTGGAGAAGGAGGAACATTGGAGCAAGAACACGCATGAAGTTGATGGCATGCCCAAGGGGATCAAGAACGGAGTTACAAGTGATGATTTCAGGACTTTGAAGCCGCCATAAGGAGTGCATGAAGCCATGGACGAAATATACAAGATGCCACTTCATAATATTCATCCATAGGCTATTCTAGGTGCTGCGTCACCTTATTAATGGGCCAGGCCCATGTAATTTCGAAATACTTAAGTATAGGCTATTTTTAGAGTCCGTATGTGTGGGGAAACAAGAGTTAGGGTTGGTTTCGGACCCCACCCTCAAGGGCCACGAAATTCCCCTCTCTTCCTCCATATATACAGCCCTTAGGGCGTCGTTTAGACTTTGGGTTTTGTTTAGATTAAAAGTTCGCCATAGCTGCAACTTCTCGTACTTCGTTTGTGTCCAACGACCAGACCAAGACGTCACAGAACCCCACCTTGATCAATAAAGCTTTCATCTTATATTCGCAATATCCAGATTGCAATCTCAGTTTCTTGCTTGTTCTTCGTTTGCTCGCAGGAAACAAGCCCTCGTGGTCAGGTTGATCGTGCTCCGGCGTGGTCAATAACCCGTCGTAAGTTGGTTTAGCGATTGCTAAGGCGCGACGTCTCGCACATTCCTAGTCGGATCGTCAAGGTCGACTCCCACAGAAAACGATAGCCACCATCTCATCGAAACATCGGGACACCTTTGCCTCTATCACAAGCTCTCACGGTCAACGAAGGAATAGACCTCCTCCCGAGACATTCCGATCAGACTCGGTATGATAGAGGCAAAGGTGTCCCGATGTTTCGATGAGATGGTGGCTTTCGTTTTCTGTGGGAGTCGACCTTGACGATCCGACTACGAACGTGCGAGACGTCGCGCCTTAGCAATCGCTAAACCAACTTCCGAGGGGTTATTGACCACGCCGGAGCACGATCAACCTGACCACGAGGGCCTGTTTCCTGCGAGCAAACGAAGAACAAGCAAGAAACTGAGATTGCAATCTGGATATTGCGAATATAAGATGAAAGCTTTATTGATCAAGGTGGGGTTCTGTGACGTCTTGGTCTGGTCGTTGGACACAAACGAAGTACGCGAAGTTGCAGCTATGGCGAACTTTTAATCTAAACAAAACCCAAAGTCTAAACGACGCCCTAAGGGCTGTATATATGGAGGAAGAGAGGGGAATTTCGTGGCCCTTGAAGGTGGGGTCCGAAACCAACCCTAACTCTTGTTTCCCCACACATACGGACTCTAAAAATAGCCTATACTTAAGTATTTCGAAATTACATGGGCCTGGCCCATTAATAAGGTGACGCAGCACCTAGAATAGCCTATGGACGAATATTATGAAGTGGCATCTTGTATATTTCGTCCATGGCTTCATGCACTCTTTATGGCGGCTTCAAAGTCCTGAAATCATCACTTGTAACTCCGTTCTTGATCCCCTTGCGCATGCCATCAACTTCATGCGTGTTCTTGCTCCAATGTTCATCCTTCTCCAAGCTAGGCCCTTCATTTGAAAGCAAAACAAATGTATCCAATTTAGGCAGCATCATAATCTCATGAACATTAGAATCATTACCAAGAAACGAAAGTACCTGGTAATTTAATTGGCGTGCGCGAGCTCTAGTAATTGGTCAAGTATATGTAACAGTAGGGGCTGCGGGTGTAACAATGGTATTGATGTCCTCATCATCCTCCCCTTCTTGAAATGAAGTCGTCCTCGACGGAAGCTCATCTTCCTCACCCAAATAAGGCTTCAAATCTGCAATGTTAAAAGTGGGACTAACCCCAAAATCTGCAGGTAGCTCAAGTTTATATGCATTATCATTTATTTTCTCTAAAACCTTAAAAGGACCATCAGCACGTGGCATTAGCTTTGATTTGCGTAGATTAGGAAATCTATCTTTACGCAAATGTAACCAAACAAGATCTCCAGGTGCAAACACAACATGTTTTCTACCCTTATCTCCAGCAAGTTTATATTTAGCATTCATACGCTCAATGTTTTCCTTAGTTAACTCATGCATTTTTAAAATCAATTCAGAACGTTCTTTAGCATCAAAATTAACCTTCTCCGAAGATGGAAGAGGCAACAAATCAATAGGTGCACGAGGTAGGAAACCATACACAATTTCAAAAGGGCACATCTTAGTAGTAGAATGCAATGAACGATTATAAGCAAATTCAATATGAGGCAAGCATTCTTCCCACATTTTCTTGTTATTCTTCAAAACAGCCCTAAGCATAGTAGACAATGTTCTATTGACTACTTCAGTTTGTCCATCAGTTTGGGGGTGACAAGTAGTACTAAAAAGCAGCTTAGTCCCCAACTTAGCCCATAAACATCTCCAAAAGTGGCTAAGAAATTTAGTATCACGATCTGAAACAATAGTATTTGGCACACCATGTAAGCGAATAATTTCACGAAAGAACAAATCAGCAACATTAACAGCATCATCGCTTTTATGACATGGTATAAAGTGTGCCATTTTCGAGAACCTATCCATGACAACAAATATGCTATCCCTCCCCTTCTTTGTTCTAGGTAAACCTAAAACAAAGTCCATAGATATATCCTCCCAAGGAACACTAGGTACGGGCAAAGGCATATATAAACCATGAGGATTGAGTCGTGACTTAGCTCTTTGACATGTAGTGCAGGAAGCAACAAAACGCTCAACATCCCGTCTCATCTTTGGCCAAAAGAAATGTGTAGCAAGTATATCCTCCGTCTTCTTGACGCCAAAGTGTCCCATTAATCCTCCTCCATGCGCCTCCTGCAACAACAAAAGACGAACGGAGCTAGCTGGAATGCATAGCTTGTTAGCACGAAACACAAATCCATCGTTAAGAACGAACTTGTTCCAAGTTCTCCCTTCCTTACAATTCTGCAATACATCTTTAAATTCAGCATCATTAACATATTGATCCTTGATGGTCTCCAAACCAAATATTTTAAAGTCAAGTTGTGAAAGCATAGTATAACGACGAGACAAGGCATCAGCAATAACATTTTCTTTACCCTTCTTGTGTTTAATCACATAAGGGAAAGTCTCAATGAATTCAACCCATTTAGCATGTCGACGGTTCAGTTTTGCTTGACTTTTAATGTGTTTCAAAGATTCATGATCAGAATGTATAACAAATTCCTTGGGCCATAAATAATGTTGCCATGTTTCTAAGGTCCGAACAAGAGCATATAATTCTTTATCATAAGTAGAATAGTTCAGACTAGGCCGACTGAATTTTTCAGAAAAGTATGCAACAGGTTTTCCATCTTGTAATAACACACCTCCTAATCCAATTCCACTAGCATCACATTCAAGCTCAAAAGTCTTATTGAAATTAGGAAGTTGGAGTAAAGGAGCATGTGTCAACTTATCTTTCAATACCGTGAAGGCTTCTTCCTGTGCGGTACCCCAAACAAAAGGTACATCCTTCTTTGTAAGCTCGTTGAGAGGTGCAGCAATGGTGCTGAAATCTCTCACAAAACGCCTATAGAAACCAGCGAGGCCAAGGAAACTCCTCACTTGTGTGACCGTTGTGGGCTGCGGCCAACTCTCAATAGCTTCAATCTTGGCTTTATCAACTTCAATTCCTTGTGGAGTAACAACATAGCCAAGAAAAGATACTCGGTCGGTGCAAAAGGTGCACTTTCCAAGGTTACCAAACAAACGTGCATCACGTAGAGCAATAAAAACAGCACGTAAATGTTCCAAATGTTCCTCCAAAGATTTGCTATAAATCAATATGTCATCAAAGTAAACTACCACAAATCGTCCAATGAAAGCACGTAAAACTTCGTTCATTAACCTCATGAAAGTACTAGGTGCATTAGTTAACCCAAAAGGCATGACTAACCACTCATATAATCCAAACTTAGTTTTAAATGCTGTTTTCCATTCATCTCCCAATTTCATACACAATTTGATGGTAACCACTACGCAAATCAACTTTGGAGAATATTGTAGAGCCACTCAATTCATCAAGCATATCATCTAGCCTAGGAATAGGATGACGATAACGAATAGTAATATTATTAATGCCTCTACAATCAATGCACATACGCGACGTACCATCCTTTTTCGGCACTAAAATGATAGGAACAGCACAAGGACTAAGGGATTCGCGTATATAACCTTTGTCGAGCAGTTCTTGTACTTGACGCATAATCTCCTTCGTCTCCTCTGGATTGGTATGGTATGGTGCACGGTTGGGTAATGATGCACCGGGAATTAAGTCAATTTGATGCTCAATCCCGCGAATAGGTGGTAATCCCGGTGGCACGTCTTGTGGAAAGACGTCGGCGAACTCCTGCAAAATGTTAGTGACAGCAGGAGGCAAAGAGGAAGGCACGTCCTCGAATGAAAATAATGCCTCTTTGCACACAAAAGCATAGCAAACAGATTTGCTAAAATCTAGATCATCAATATCAGATTTGGTGGCAAGTAAACATGCACTTTTCAATTTAATTTCAGAAGCAACACTAGATTGTTTATTATTATTAGGCTGCATTTGTTGCTCAAATTCTTTTGCCACAATCTGATTTTCACTCTTAGTTTTCTCCTGTTTTGCTTTATTAGCTCTATTAATATCATCTTTCAAAATGGAATCAGGAGTCATAGGAAGCAAAGTAATATTTTTATCCTTATGAACAAGAGTATACTGATTGTTTCTACCATGGTGAATAGAATTTTTATCAAATTTCCATGGTCTACAAAGTAATAAGGAACATGCTTGCATCGGTACCACATCACAATCAACATAATCAGCATATGTAGAGATACTAAAATGCACACGAACAGTACGTGTTACCTTAACCTTGCCGCTGTTGTTGAACCATTGGATGTAGTAAGGATGTGGATGTGGTCTTGTGGTGAGAGATAGCTTCTCCACCATCTCGATGCTAGCCAAGTTGTTGCAACTCCCTCCATCTATGATCACGCGAACAGAACGTTCCTTCACAACTCCCTTTATATGGAACAAATTATGCCTCTGATTTTGCTCAGCTTGTGTAACCTGCACACTCAAAACACGTTGAGCAACTAAACATTCATACCTGTCAGCATCTTCAGGAGCCATGTATTGCGTCTCATGATCAGAATCGTCTCCACCGTGTTCGTCACGTGTAATAAGAGCCAAAGTCTCCTCATCATAGTCACTAGCGGACTCATACCCACCATCCTCAGTAACAATCATCACACGCTTAGATGGGCATTCTCTCGCATAATGACCTCCACCCTTGCAACTTCGACAAATAATATCATGTGTTTGCCCTGTTGATGCCATGGATGAAGAAGAGCTCTTTGCAGGCCCAGAAGGTGTGCTCTTGGCAGATAGTGGTGATTGTGCCTGCTTTATTGTATCACGGTTGGAGGTGGCAGCCGACGGAGGCGCCGGTGAAGCAGAACGTGTGGAAGTAGATGATGCACGTGGTGTCCACGAAGAAGGTCGACCTGCAGAAAAGTTAGTCCGCGCCAATGCCTGTCGATCCTGCACTTCACGGTCAGCTTTACAAGCAAGATGGAATAAACGAGTGATATTAGTATACTCCTTATACTCTAGAATCGTCTGAATCTCTCTATTTAATCCACCCATAAAACGTGCAAGCATAGCTTCATTCTCCTCAACAATACCACATCTAATCATGCCAGTTTGTAATTCCTGATAATATTCTTCTACAGAATTTTTTCCCTGTCTTAAGCGCTGCAATTTTTGAAGTAATTCACATTGATAATATGGTGGAACCCAACGAGTACGCATAGCAGTTTTCAAAGCAGCCCAAGTAGCAGGAATGGGATATAATCTACAATGCTCAGACCACCAAACACATGCAAAACTAGTGAAAGCACAAACAGCAGCAGGAACACGTCTCTCCTCGGGATATTGTAAACATGTAAATCGTTGTTCAGTTTCTAACTCCCAAGTAAGATATATATCAGGAACATATCTACCCTCAAATGGTGGAATATTCAATTTTAGTTTAGGGAGATGGTCATGATCTCGTACCTGAGGGTGAGCCCTACCATTGCCATTATTTGCATGTGGACGACCTGATGGTTGCTGTGCTGGTGGTGGCACGTAGTTCTGATTTTGATCAACCTCATCCTCGTAATCGCCAGCAAAATCATCCTCCTCCGCATCAGCAGCAGGAGCCACAGAAGTAGCAACAGCAGCACCAACAGTTTGGCCAGGTGCAAGAGGGAGATGGCTCGCTCGGCGGAGGGCTGTTTCAAGATGTGTAGGTAGTCGTCGTTGTTGTTGTTGTAGAGGTGCGTTAGGTGCAGCCGGTGGTGGTGGTGGAAGACGCGCGAGCAATTCATTAAACCTGTTATCGAGCTTTGTTTCGAACGTCTTCTCCATGTCATCTATCTTCTCCATGGCCTCTTCAAATCTGTTTAGCACATCCTGCACCTGTCCATTCATCATTTGCTAAAATTTATCATGCAACTCCTGATTCGTCATGTTCTCCCAGTCAGTCTCGTTGGCTTGTGATCCTGCCATGGTTAGCAACAATAGAAAACACACAAGAATATGATCCTACAGAATACTAACAAGAGGTGGTGGTGGCGGGTGTCACAAATCCGTCAAGCAAATCTCAAATTCTTACCAGTTCTTACCCAGCAGCAGGCGGTGATCGGCAACCGTTGTAGTCAAAACGCTCAAAAGCTTGGATAGAGCGATTGCCAGGGAGAGTCAAACGCACGACGTAGAGGTATGTGGAGCTGGGAAGGCTTATAGTATGGTAGCAAAAAGGGTCAGCAATAATCAATTCAGAGATGCAAAGTTGAATAAACGCTCAACGACGGTACTGTGCTGGTCCTAGGCTAGACCGTGCTAGAGACGCGAGCCTAGAACACTAACAAAATCACGGCACTGCACGTAAATAAGGGAAAAGCACACTCTGGAACTTTTTTTTTTTCGCTTTTTTTTGCGCTCCTCTTTTTTTTTGTGAAAAATTACTATAATGGCGAGTGTCTCAAAACTCTTCCCTCGTCAAACTGATAGGATGGACACGAAAAAAAAATTTCCACTTTTTTTTTCGGAAATCAGGGCAGCGACGATGAAAAAGTGCGACAAAAAATCACTATGATGGCACGTGGCTCAAAAGACTCAGAAAAGCCTAAAAATAGGATAGGGAAAAAATATTTTTGCCCGTGGAAATTTTGGCCTAAAAACTGCCCGGGGGTCTCCAGACTCTTTTTTTTTTCCGAGACCTACGCAGGCAAGGAAACACGAATCGGAATTGAGATTGATCTCAAGAACAAACCTAATATGAGAAGAACTCGGATTGGTGGTGGATATATGGTTGTGGTATATGGCAGCGGTGGTGGTATATGGTAGCGGTGGTGGTATATGGTAGCGGTGGTGGTATATGGATAGAGATTGATGGTGGTATATGGATACGGATTGGTAGTGGTATATGGATAAGGATTCAGAGCGGTGGCGGATAAGCAAAAGTGGTAGATGGGCGATGATGATGGTGCGGCGGCGGCGTGACAACTTATGACCAGAACTCGAAACTCTAAAAGACTAGACTCTAAGACCAGCAACTTGACACGACGATGCAACCGCAAATTCAACAAAGCAAAAACCCTACAAAGATTATGCAAAGGCTTAGATTGGTTCGGATATGATGAACTAACCCTAATTTTTTTTGTGTGGCTTTTTCGTGGACTGTAGGTATGAAGAACAGACTCGATCTAATCTACGAAAAACTGTAAAATCTCACCGAGCAACCTGGAACTCTGATACCACTTGATAGAGGCAAAGGTGTCCCAATGTTTCGATGAGATGGTGGCTATCGTTTTCTGTGGGAGTCGACCTTGACGATCTGACTACGAACGTGCGAGACGTCGCGCCTTAGCAATCGCTAAACCAACTTCCGAGGGGTTATTGACCACGCCGGAGCACGATCAACCTGACCACGAGGGCCTGTTTCCTGCGAGCAAACGAAGAACAAGCAAGAAACTGAGATTGCAATCTGGATATTGCGAATATAAGATGAAAGCTTTATTGATCAAGGTGGGGTTCTGTGACGTCTTGGTCTGGTCGTTGGACACAAACGTAGTACGCGAAGTTGCAGCTATGGCGAACTTTTAATCTAAACAAAACCCAAAGTCTAAACGACGCCCTAAGGGCTGTATATATGGAGGAAGAGAGGGGAATTTCGTGGCCCTTGAGGGTGGGGTCCGAAACTAACCCTAACTCTTGTTTCCCCACACATACGGACTCTAAAAATAGCCTATACTTAAGTATTTCGAAATTACATGGGCCTAGCCCATTAATAAGGTGACGCAGCACCTAGAATAGCCTATGGACGAATATTATGAAGTGGCATCTTGTATATTTCGTCCATGGCTTCATGCACTCCTTATGGCGGCTTCAAAGTCCTGAAATCATCACTTGTAACTCCGTTCTTGATCCCCTTGCGCATGCCATCAACTTCATGCGTGTTCTTGCTCCAATGTTCATCCTTCTCCAAGCTAGGCCCTTCATTTGAAAGCAAAACAAATGTATCCAATTTAGGCAGCATCATAATCTCATGAACATTAGAATCATTACCAAGAAACGAAAGTACCTGGTAATTTAATTGGCATGCGCGAGCTCTAGTAATTGGTCCAGTATATGTAACAGTAGGGGCTGTGGGTGTAACAATGGTATTGATGTCCTCATCATGGGCCAACTTGGAGGGGTGTTGGGCTGCAACACACACGAGGCCTTTTCGGACCCTCGGTTAACCGTTGGAGCATCAAACGAAGTCCAAATGGTACGAAACTTGATAGGCGGTCTACCGGTAGTAACCCAAGGCCGCTTGGCAAGTCTCGGTCCAATCCGGAAATGTTTAACCCCCACACACGAAAGAAAGGTAGAAATGACCACCGGAGGAGAACGAAGCACCGGAATGCAAAACGGACAACGGGGAAAATGCTCGGATGCATGAGACGAACACGTATGCAAATGAAATGCACATGATGACATGATATGCAATGCATGACACGCAAGCAATGACAACACAAAAACAGCGAATAACTGGATGACACCTGGCACATCGGTCTCGGGGCGTTACAACACTCCACCACTACGAGAGGATCTCGTCCCGAGATCTAGAATGGCACCGAAGGAACAACGGAAGAGAAAAGAGGAGAGGTAAAACTAAGTTGCTTCATTGACAAACGAGTGAAACCACGAACCTTGAAGAGGTTAAGCCACTCCGGGAGAATAACACAACGGAGATGAACGAAGTTGAAAGCACTCCGTTAAGAAAGAGTAACAAGTAAGAACAAATTCGGGAAGCACTCCGGTTTAGAAGGGATGCAAGACTTGATAAGGCGAAAGGAACTTGAGCAAAAGGGCACAACACTCCAGTTAAATGGACAATCATGAAAAGAACATAATCTTTGATGAAGCGAGATGATGGTTGAAGAAAGCAACATCACAATGGCTCCGGAACAAAAGAATAGAAGATAGATAATTGAAATAGGAGAAATGACGAGAAAATGCCAACTTCTGCCAAAAGAGCTTGAGAAGGCATCCTTAGGAGAAGGGTCGAACAGAGTTGTTGGAAAACCAACAACGAAAAGAACAGGGTTGTAGTGGGCTTATGGAGAACATCTCAAAACTATTAGGTGAAATTCTGCCACTAACAGGAACGATATATTAGATTGATAACAACAAGGAGATGAGAAGCTTAATTCACCGGGAGGATAGATGAATAACTTGGGTCATTTATAAACACCATTATAGCAACAATCCTTAGGGAAGGCTTTAGGTGAAATATACCCCAAGATAACTCCAATGACGAGATTGATGGATTTAAAATATCTCATTCATGTGAATCATGAAAACATGAACTCAAATTATCAAGAATGACATAATACCACCTCCAATGACACGGTAGAAAGAATTGCACTCCGGATTGCAAGATGAGAATGCTTGAGCTCCTTAGAAAAGAATCTCGATGAAAACTTTGAGAAGGGATTAAATCCTTGATGAATCCATCATGTAGAACCTTCATGAAGAACTCTGGTAATAAAAGAATGATTTACAATAATTGAATGATGAAAAGAATAAGATTTAAGCCTCGCAATGGTTTAGATAGAGAACTCCGTGATAATATAATTGAAAGAGGTTGGAACTCCGGGCAAAAAGAGAAGATGAAACAAATGAAACCGAGAGTTTGAAGGGCCTCCGGAATAAGAATTAATCATTTGGATGAAACAAGAATAAGAATTACATTATGCTTATCCTTCATCAATTAAATTGATGCCAAGCAACGGATTTGGCACACTACTTATTCTCGTATCGAGTTCGGGGCGCTATCCACGCCTCGGCCGGACAGAGCCGGCTCCTCGCCCTAAGCGGCATAAGTCTTTAGGGACTCGAAAAAACCTCTCGAACAGCGACCAGCTCTCGCTTCACATGACGGTCAGTTTTAGCTTTCTCCACTGAGGTGCTCGACCCAGCTCAACTGGGGCACAATCGCAGTGGTTCTCCTAGTGCTACCTTAGCCGATAGAGCAGAACGTAAGGCACCAAAACATAGGAGCCGGGCAAACCCAACTATTGACCCAAGACATGATTCGGAGCCGATGCATATAATGCTATAAGTTTGGGGTGCCGCACTTGTTAAAGTGTTCGGACTTCTTACACCATATTGAGGGGTACTAAAGCCCCTGGTGTATTTTGGCCGTACCAACGTGTACGGGTGCAACATGTCGTTAAGGAACATATATAAAGAAAAAAGGTAATGCAAAAATAGACGAAAGCTATGCACTGTTTATTAAAAAGGGGTGCGATCAAGGCAGAACGATACAAGTAATGCGATAAGTGGAAGGTTGGACTAGTTAACATGTCCGTTCCAAGGGTAAGCTGCGGAATAGTATGCGGAACGGGTATACTGCTCATGATAGAGACCACCTGGGAGTTCCATAATGCGGCGTGGCTTGTCTGCTTCCCTGGTTCTTGCGTCGTTTGTGCGGCAATTGAACTGCCGAACAGGCCTTCCGAAGGATGGAGTCCTGAAAGTAAGAGAAAATTAAAAAATCGACAGCCCCTGGTACAGTTTAAGCCGTGTTTTGGGCGTGCCGTGATGGTGCCCCTCCCGCTGTGCCCATGGTATCTCTAGAGCATAATTATGTACGCGAAGTACTTTTGCGAGGGTTGTGGTTGGGTCCGCATTGCTACGCCTGCTCGGATCGTGCCAGGCAGTCTTGTTGTAGGTTACTCCGGGCGCGCTTGACGGTGTCCGGTCGTTTAGTGGCCGGATTGGAGAACTGCCTGGAGAGGCTGCTTTGTACTTCCGCTGCAAGGGCCGCCGTGTGCTCCTTTTTTCGGAGGGAGCATTCGGTGTTTCCATTGACCGTAATTACTCCTCGAGGGCCTGGCATCTTGAGCTTAAGGTATGCGTAATGCGGTACCGCATTGAACTTAGCGAATGCGGTTCGCCCGACCAGTGCGTGATAACCACTGCGAAACGGGACTATGTCGAAGATTAACTCCTCGCTTCGGAAATTATCCGGGGATCCGAAGACCACTTCAAGTGTGACTGAGCCTGTACAGTTGGCCTCTACACTTGGTATTACGCCTTTAAAGGTCGTTTTGGTGGGCTTAATCCTCGAGGGATCTATGCCCATTTTTCACACTGTATCCTGGTAAAGCAGGTTCAGGCTGCTGCCGCCGTCCATAAGGACTCTAGTGAGATGAAATCCGTCAATAATTGGGTCTAGAACCAATGCGGCGAATCCGCCATGACGGATGCTAGTTGTATGGTCCCTTCGATCAAAGGTGATCGAGCAGGAGGACCATGGGTTGAACTTCGGGGCGACTGGCTCTACCGCATATACGTCCCTTAACGCGCGCTTCCGCTCCCTTTTGGGGACGTGGGTTGCGTATATCATGTTCACCGTCCGCACTTGTGGGGGAAAACCCTTTTGTCCACTGTTGTTCGGCGGCCGGGGCTCCTCATCATCATCGCTATGCAGCCCCTTGTCTTCATTTTCGGCGTTTAACTTGCCTGCCTGCTTGAACACCCAACAATCCCTGTTGGTGTGATTGGCTGGCTTTTCGGGGGTGCCATGTATTTGGCACGAGCGGTCGAGTATTCGGTCCAAACTGGACGGGCCCCTAGGATTCCTTTTGAATGGCTTTTTCCGCTGACCGGATTTAGAGCCTTTGAACCCGGCATTAACTGCCGTATCCTCAGCATTGTCGCCGTTAATGCGGCGCTTCTGCTTGTTGCGACGCGACCTGCCACTACTGTCCCTGGTGTCCGAATTACCAGGGTTCTTGGTCATATTGTTGCTACGAGCAAGCCAGCTGTCTTCTCCCGCGCAAAAGAGGGTCATGAGTGTCGTGAGTGCTGCCATAGATTTCGGCTTTTCCTGTCCAAGGTGCCGGGCCAGCCACTCATCACGGATATTGTGCTTGAAGGCTGCTAGGGCCTCAGCGTCCGGACAGTTGACTATTTGAATTTTCTTTGTTAGGACCCGTGTCCAGAATTGCCTGGCCAATTCCTTTGGCTGCTGAATTATGTGACTTAGGTCATCGGCGTCTGGGGGTCGCACATAAGTGCCCTGGAAATTGTCGAGGAATGCGGCTTCCAGGTCCTCCCAACAACTGATTGATCCTGTTGGCAAGCTGTTAAGACAATGCCGAGCTGGTCCTTTAAGCTTGAGTGGGAGGTATTTGATGGCGTGGAAATCATTGCCGCGGGCCATGTAGATATGAAGGAGATAATCCTCGATCCATACCGCAGGATCTGTTGTGCCATCATATGATTCGATGTTTATGGGTTTGAAACCCTCGGGGATTTGATGATTCATTATTTCGTCTGTAGAGCAGAGTGGGTGTGCGGCGCCTCTGTACTGGGCTATATCATGACATAGCTCCAATGAGCCTTGTCTATTGTGTTCGGCCCCGCCGAATTTGTGGCCGGCGTGACGGTTACCGTCTCGAGCCATGGGGCGCCCACGTGATCCGTAGGTCAATCTTGTTTGCCTTGCCTTGTCCTCCAACATGTCTCATAAGTCTGGCGCATATTCCCGTGCCTTGGTACGGGGTGCGGCTTGAGTGGAGGGCCGAGAGGTCTCTCTGTCGCGACCACGAGGTGGCTGGTCGGCCACATCAAGTGCTTCCTCCTCTAATCGGGGTAGTGACCTGCGCTTTGGGTAGCTCTTGGAGGGGCGTTCGAGTTTATGCTCTTCGGCAGCAAGGACCTCAGTCCATCTGTCGACTAGCAAATCTTGATCAGCTCTAAGTTATTGCTGTTTTTTCTTGAGGCTTCTTGCCGTGGCCATAAGCCTGCGTTGAAAACGCTCTTGCTCGATGGGATCCTCTGGCACGACGAATTCGTCGTCGTCGAGGCTTGCCTCGTATTCGGAGGGAGGCATATAATTATCGTCCTCGACCTCACTGTCTGTCGCTCTCTCATGAGGGCTTGTTTCTCCATCCTCCTATGCTAAATCTTGCTGGAGGGGGTTTTCTTCGGCGCTTTTCAGAGTATTATTATCTCCTGTGCTGGAATCACCGTGTTTGTTTTGGCGGGATTTTGAGCGGCGCCGCTGACGCCGGCGCTTAGGTTGTTTCTTGGAGGGGTCATCCTCCGCTGTTCCATCGCCATCTCCCTCTTTTGGGGTGTCCACCATGTATATGTCATATGACGAGGTGGCTTTCCAGGGCCTAGTAGGCGCTGGTTCTTCATCATCTCCTTCATCGGTGTCCATACCGTTGATATCTTCGGAGTCGAAGTCGAGCATGTCGGTTAAGTCGTCGACAGTGGCTACAAAGTGGGTGGTGGGTGGGCTTTGAATTTCTTCATCGTCCGTACCCAAACCTTGCTGACCGTAATCCGGCCAGGGCTCTCCTGATAAAGAGAGAGACTTCAGTGACTTCAGGATATCGCCGAAAGGTGAGTGCTGAAAGATGTCCGCGGCAGTGAACTCCATGATCGGCGCCCAGTCGGATTCGATCAGCAGGGGCGCGGAGGGTTCGGAGTCCGGAGAGGAGTCCGGCTCCTTGGAGTCACGAGTCTCGCAGAGTATGGGGCTGGTGTTTGGCTCAATCACCATTGGGGTCGCAGCCCCCGAGGTGGCGTCCAACCACCCATCCTCGATCGGCATAGTTGGCTCCGAATTAAGGGTCGGAGCCGATGCGGGTGCGGCCTCCAGGGCACTGTTCGGCGGTAGAGCTAGATCATGCTCGTCGTGACAGTGCGGCGCGCTCAGCAGTGGCTCGAATTCGTCGAAGATCAAGTCCCCGCGGATGTCAGTCGTGTAGTTTAAACTTCCAAATCTGATCTGACGGCCAGGGGCGTAGCTTTCGATCTTCTCCAGACGGCCAAGCGAATTGGCCCGCAGTGCGAAGCTGGTGAAGACGAAGATCTGTCCGGGGAGGAAGGTCTCACCCTGGACTGCATCGCTATCGATGATCGTAGGAGCCATCGAGCCTGACGGCGACGACACAGAGGAACTCTCAATGAAAGTACCAATGTCGGTGTCAAAACTGGCGGATCTCGGGTAGGGGGTCCCAAACTGTGCGTCTAGGCCAGATGGTAACAGGAGACAAGGGACACGAAGTTTTACCCAGGTTCGGGCCCTCTCGATGGAGGTAAAACCCTACGTCCTGCTTGATTAATATTGATGATATGGGTAGTACAAGAGTAGATCTACCACGAGATCGAGGAGGCTAAACCCTAGAAGCTAGCCTATGGTATGATTGTTGATGTGTATGTTGTCCTACGGACTAAAACCCTCCGGTTTATATAGACACCGAAGAGGGTTAGTGTTACACAAAGTCGGTTACAATGGTAGGAGATCTTCATATCCGTATCGCCAAGCTTTCCTTCCACGCCAAGGAAAGTCCCTTCCAGACACGGGACGGAGTCTTCAATCTTGTATCTTCATAGTCCAGGAGTCCGGCTGAAGGTATAGTTCGGCTATCCGAACACCCCCTAATCCAGGACTCCCTCACACACACACACACACACACACACACACACATATATATATATATATTGCCATATGATCTCCCATGCTAAAGTAACAATTCATTCACATACTCAAGTATGAAGCAGAAACTTCATTGAAAACTAACAAACTATAATTTCAGTCATTGAAGCAATTGCAATTTATCGTAACATAGGAAAGAGTCAATATAAGAGCTTTTCAGCAAGTCCATATACTCAACCATCATTCAGTTGTTCACAATTGCTAACACTCACGCGATATTTATGGTTATGAAGTTTTAGCCAGACACAGAGAAAGATAGGGGCTTATAGTTTTGCCTCCCAACTTTTTACCTCAAGGGTAATGTAAACAATAATAGTTCATGAAAACTCACATCCAATTAGCTATATATATATCAGGATCTTTCCAACACATTGTGCTTGCCAAAGGATAAAATGTAAAAAGGAAAGGTGAAGATCACCATGACTCTTATATGAAGTATAAGACAAGAATAAAAGATAGGCCCTTCGCAGATGAAAGCAGAGGTTGTCATGTGCTTTTATGGTTGGATGCACGAAATCTTAATGCAAAAGAACATCACTTTATATTGCCACTTGTGATATGGACCTTTATTATGCAGCCCATCGCTTTTATTTCTTCCATATCACAAGATCGTATAAAGCTTATTTTCTCCACATTAATAGATCATAAATATTTAGAGAACAATTTTTATTGCGTGCACCGATGACAACTTACTTGATGGATCTTACTTAATCCATAGGTAGATATGGTGTACTCTCATGGCAAAACTGGGTTTAGGGATATTTGGAAGCACAAGTAGTATCTCTACTTGGTGCAAAGAAATTGGCTAGCAAGAGAGGGAAAGGCAAGCTCAACATGTTGGATGATCCATGACAATATAATTTATCTCAGATGTAAGAAAACATAACCCATTACGTTGTCTTCCTTGTCCAACGTCAACTCTTTTGCATATCATACTTTAATGAGTGCTCACAATTATAAAAGATGTCCAAGATAGCATATTTATATGTGAAAACCTCTCTTTGTTTATTACTTCCTATTAATTGCAACAATGACCAAAACTATGTTTGTCAACTCTCAACAACTTTTATTCATCATACTCTTTATATGTGAGCTCATTACTCTCCATAAGATCCATATGATCTCTTTACTTATTTTTATTTCTTCTCTTTTATTTTATTCCCTCAAGCTCATAGAAAAATAATCAAGCCCTTGACTCAACACTAATCTTTATTATATATGGCTCACGTACTCGATTACATAGGAAGGTCATAAAGCAAAACTCACAACTAGATCATACTAAAACTTTATTCTACTATATCAAGATATTATCAAAAGGATCGAACTAAGAAAAATGGTAAAGATAAAAGTGATGGTGATACGATACCGGGGCACTCCCCCAAGCTTGGCAGTTGCCAAGGGGAGTGCCCATACCCGAGGCTCAGTTCCTCTTTATTGGTGAAGAAGGTGTTGGTGATGATGGTTAGTCGCACATCGAGCATAAGAGATCCTCCAATTTGCGGATAATGCCCTTGAGTGCAATGATATGCTCCTTCAACAAAATATTTTCACTTGTGAGATACTTGTTTTGAATGCGAGCTAACTCAATCATCTTGAAAGCTTCAATCTCCATTGGGTAAAGAGGTTGTGGTGAGGTTGAAGGATGTCTTCTTCTGCTACAGCCAGAACTTGATCCCCCATGGCCTTCTTGATCCCATCATCCATATTGATCTCTTCGGGTTCTTCTCTCTTCAGCTCTATCTTCATTAGCCAAGCATCGTTTCCCTCATTCTTGGAGGAGGAGGGAGACGACATGATGCTTGGCCTTGACAACCCTAGCAGGAAACAACTCGAAACAAGAACAGGAGATTTTTGCGTGATACGGAGGTCAAAACCTTTGAGAGATTATATAATGAATTTTTACCGACTAAAAGAAGTAGCATGTAAGAAAACGGAGTCCGGAGAGCGCACGAGGTGCCCACTAGGCAGGGGATAGGGCGCGCCCTCCACCCTCGTGGACGCCTCATGTCCTTCCTGGACTACTTCTTATTTTCCTACTTTCTTACATATTCCAAAACGGAGAAAAATTTCCATTAGAACTGTTTTGGAGTCGGTTTACTTACCGTACCACATACCTATTCCTTTTCGGAGTCTGAAACGTTCTCGAAAGTGTCTCTTATGTATTCCTCCGGGGTTACGGTTTCAATAATATTAGTTTCAGTATTTATGGGATTACCTGAGATATAATGTTTGATTCTTTGATCGTTCACCACCTTCGGATATGTGCCTTCGAAGTTGTTGATTTTTATGGCATCGGCCTGATAGACCTCCTCGATAACGTAAGGACCTTCCCATTTAGAGAGAAGTTTGCGTGCAAAAAATCTTAAATGAGAGTTGAATAGCAACACATTGATGAGGACATCAATACCATTGTTACACCCACAGCCCCTACTGTTACATATACTGGACCAATTACTAGAGCTCGCGCACGCCAATTAAATTACCAGGTACTTTCGTTTCTTGGTAATGATTCTAATGTTCATGAGATTATGATGCTGCCTAAATTGGATACATTTGTTTTCCTTACAAATGAAGGGCCTAGCTTGGAGAAGGATGAACATTGGAGCAAGAACACGCATGGAGTTGATGGCATGCGCAAGGGGATCAAGAACGGAGTTACAAGTGATGATTTCAGGACTTTGAAGCCGCCATAAGTGATGAGGACATCAATACCATTGTTACACCCACAGCCCTTAGGGCGTCGTTTTGATAGAGGCAAAGGTGTCCCGATGTTTCGATGAGATGGTGCCTATCGTTTTCTGTGGGAGTCGACCTTGACGATCCGACTACGAACGTGCGAGACGTCGCGCCTTAGCAATCGCTAAACCAACTTCCGAGGGGTTATTGACCACGCCGGAGCACGATCAACCTGACCACGAGGGCCTGTTTCCTGCGAGCAAACGAAGAACAAGCAAGAAACTGAGATTGCAATCTGGATATTGCGAATATAAGATGAAAGCTTTATTGATCAAGGTGGGGTACTGTGACGTCTTGGTCTGGTCGTTGGACACAAACGAAGTACGCGAAGTTGCAGCTATGGCGAACTTTTAATCTAAACAAAACCCAAGTCTAAACGACGCCCTAAGGGCTGTATATATGGAGGAAGAGAGGGGAATTTCGTGGCCCTTGAGGGTGGGGTCCGAAACCAACCCTAACTCTTGTTTCCCCACACATATGGACTCTAAAAATAGCCTATACTTAAGTATTTCGAAATTACATGGGCCTGGCCCATTAATAAGGTGACGCAGCACCTAGAATAGCCTATGGACGAATATTATGAAGTGGCATCTTGTATATTTCGTCCAAGGCTTCATGCACTCCTTATGGCGGCTTCAAAGTCCTGAAATCATCACTTGTAACTCCGTTCTTGATCCCCTTGCGCATGCCATCAACTCCATTCGTATTCTTGCTCCAATGTTCATCCTTCTCCAAGCTAGGACCTTCATTTGTAAGCAAAACAAATGTATCCAATTTAGGCAGCATCATAATCTCATGAACATTAGAATCATTACCAAGAAACGAAAGTACCTGGTAATTTAATTGGCGTGCGCGAGCTCTAGTAATTGGTCCAGTATATGTAAAAGTAGGGGCTGTGGGTGTAACAATGGTATTGATGTCCTCATCATCCTCCCCTTCTTGAAATGAAGTCGTCCTCGACGGAAGCTCATCTTCCTCACCCAAATAAGGCTTCAAATCTGCAATGTTAAAAGTGGGACTAACCCCAAAATCTGCAGGTAGCTCAAGTTTATATGCATTATCATTTATTTTCTCTAAAACCTTAAAAGGACCTTCAGCACGTGGCATTAGCTTTGATTTGCGCAGATTAGGAAATCTATCTTTACGCAAATGTAACCAAACAAGATCGCCAGGTGCAAACACAACATGTTTTCTACCCTTATCTCCAGCAAGTTTATATTTAGCATTCATACGCTCAATGTTTTCCTTAGTTAACTCATGCATTTTTAAAATCAATTCAGAACGTTCTTTAGCATCAAAATTAACCTTCTCCGAAGATGGAAGAGGCAACAAATCAGTAGGTGCACGAGGTAGGAAACCATACACAATTTCAAAAGGGCACATCTTAGTAGTAGAATGCAATGAACGATTATAAGCAAATTCAATATGAGGCAAGCATTCTTCCCACATTTTCTTGTTATTCTTCAAAACAGCCCTAAGCATAGTAGACAATGTTCTATTGACTACTTCAGTTTGTCCATCAGTTTGGGGGTGACAAGTAGTACTAAAAAGCAGCTTAGTCCCCAACTTAGCCCATAAACATCTCCAAAAGTGGCTAAGAAATTTAGTATCACGATCTGAAACAATAGTATTTGGCACACCATGTAAGCGAATAATTTCACGAAAGAACAAATCAGCAACATTAACAGCATCATCGCTTTTATGACATGGTATAAAGTGTGCCATTTTCGAGAACCTATCCACGACAACAAATATGCTATCCCTCCCCTTCTTTGTTCGAGGTAAACCTAAAACAAAGTCCATAGATATATCCTCCCAAGGAACACTAGGTACAGGCAAAGGCATATATAAACCATGAGGATTGAGTCGTGACTTAGCTCTTTGACATGTAGTGCAGCGAGCAACAAAACGCTCAACATCCCGTCTCACCTTTGGCCAAAAGAAATGTGTAGCAAGTATATCCTCCGTCTTCTTGACGCCAAAGTGTCCCATTAATCCTCCTCCATGCGCCTCCTGCAATAACAAAAGACGAACGGAGCTAGCTGGAATGCATAGCTTGTTAGCACGAAACACAAATCCATCGTTAAGAACGAACTTGTTCCAAGTTCTCCCTTCCTTACAATTCTGCAATACATCTTTAAATTCAGCATCATGAACATATTGATCTTTGATGGTCTCCAAACCAAATATTTTAAAGTCAAGTTGTGAAAGCATAGTATAACGACGAGACAAGGCATCAGCAATAACATTTTCTTTACCCTTCTTGTGTTTAATGACATAAGGGAAAGTCTCAATGAATTCAACCCATTTAGCATGTCTACGGTTCAGTTTTGCTTGACTTTTAATGTGTTTCAAAGATTCATGATCAGAATGTATAACAAATTCCTTGGGCCATAAATAATGTTGCCATGTTTCTAAGGTCCGAGCAAGAGCATATAATTCTTTATCATAAGTAGAATAGTTCAGACTAGGCCCACTCAATTTTTCAGAAAAGTATGCAACAGGTTTTCCATCTTGTAATAACACACCTCCTAATCCAATTCCACTAGCATCACATTCAAGCTCAAAAGTCTTATTGAAATTAGGAAGTTGGAGTAAAGGAGCATGTGTCAACTTATCTTTCAATACCGTGAAGGCTTCTTCCTGTGCGGTACCCCAAACAAAAGGCACATCCTTCTTTGTAAGCTCGTTGAGAGGTGCAGCAATGGTGCTGAAATCTCTCACAAAACGCCTATAGAAACCAGCGAGGCCAAGGAAACTCCTCACTTGTGTGACCGTTTTGGGCTGCGGCCAACTCTCAATAGCTTCAATCTTGGCTTTATCAACTTCAATTCCCTGTGGAGTAACAACATAGCCAAGAAAAGTTACTCGGTCGGTGCAAAAGGTGCACTTTCCAAGGTTTCCAAACAAACGTGCATCACGTAGAGCAATAAAAACAGCACGTAAATGTTCCAAATGTTCCTCCAAAGATTTGCTATAAATCAATATGTCATCAAAGTAAACTACCACAAATCGTCCAATGAAAGCACGTAAAACTTCGTTCATTAACCTCATGAAAGTACTAGGTGCATTAGTTAACCCAAAAGGCATGACTAACCACTCATATAATCCAAACTTAGTTTTAAATGCTGTTTTCCATTCATCACCCAATTTCATACGAATTTGATGGTATCCACTACGTAAATCAACTTTGGAGAATATTGTAGAGCCACTCAATTCATCAAGCATATCATCTAGCCTAGGAATAGGATGACGATAACGAATAGTAATATTATTAATGCCTCTACAATGAACGCACATACGTGACGTACCATCCTTTTTCGGCACTAAAATGATAGGAACAGCACAAGGACTAAGGGATTCGCGTATATAACCTTTGTCGAGCAGTTCTTGTACTTGACGCATAATCTCCTTCGTCTCCTCTGGATTGGTACGGTATGGTGCACGGTTGGGTAATGATGCACCGGGAATTAAGTCAATTTGATGCTCAATCCCGCGAATAGGTGGTAATCCCGGTGGCACGTCTTGTGGAAAGACGTCGGCGAACTACTGCAAAATGTTAGTGACAGCAGGAGGCAAAGAGGAAGGCGCGTCCTCGAATGAAAATAATGCCTCTTTGCACACAAAAGCATAGCAAACAGATTTGCTAAAATCTAGATCATCAATATCAGATTTGGTGGCAAGTAAACATGCACTTTTCAATTTAATTTCAGAAGCAACACTAGATTGTTTATTATTATTAGGCTGCATTTGTTGCTCAAATTCTTTTGCCACAATCTGATTTTCACTCTTAGTTTTCTCCTGTTTTGCTTTATTAGCTCTATTAATATCATCTTTCAAAATGGAATCAGGAGTCATAGGAAGCAAAGTAATATTTTTATCCTTATGAACAAGAGTATACTGATTGTTTCTACCATGGTGAATAGAATTTTTATCAAATTGCCATGGTCTACCAAGTAATAAGGAACATGCTTGCATAGGTACCACATCACAATCAACATAATCAGCATATGTAGAGATACTAAAATGCACACGAACAGTACGTGTTACCTTAACCTTGCCGCTGTTGTTGAACCATTGGATGTAGTAAGGATGTGGATGTGGTCTTGTGGTGAGAGATAGCTTCTCCACCATCTCGATGCTAGCCAAGTTGTTGCAACTCCCTCCATCTATGATCACGCGAACAGAACGTTCCTTCACAACTCCCTTTGTATGGAACAAATTATGCCTCTGATTTTGCTCAGCTTGTGTAACCTGCACACTCAAAACACGTTGAGCAACTAAACATTCATACCTGTCAGCATCTTCAGGAGCCATGTATTGCGTCTCATGATCAGAATCGTCTCCACCGTGTTCGTCACGTGTAATAAGAGCCAAAGTCTCCTCATCATAGTCACTAGCGGACTCATACCCACCATCCTCAGTAACAATCATCACACGCTTAGATGGGCATTCTCTCGCATAATGACCTCCACCCTTGCAACGTCGACAAATAATATCATGTGTCTGCCCTGTTGATGCCATGGATGAAGAAGAGCTCTTTGCAGGCCCAGAAGGTGTGCTCTTGGCAGATAGTGGTGATTGTGCCTGCTTTATTGTATCACGGTTGGAGGTGGCAGCCGACGGAGGCGCCGGTGAAGCAAAACGTGTGGAAGTAGATGATGCACGTGGTGTCCATGAAGAAGGTCGACCTGCAGAAAAGTTAGTCCGCGCCAATGCCTGTCGATCCTGCACTTCACGTTCAGCTTTACAAGCAAGATGGAATAAACGAGTGATATTAGTATACTCCTTATACTCTAGAATCGTCTGAATCTCTCTATTTAATCCACCCATAAAACGTGCAAGCATAGCTTCATTGGATGATTAGATGTGGTATTGTTGAGGAGAATGAAGCTATGCTTGCACGTTTTATGGGTGGATTAAATAGAGAGATTCAGACGATTCTAGAGTATAAGGAGTATACTAATATCACTCGTTTATTCCATCTTGCTTGTAAAGCTGAACGTGAAGTGCAGGATCGACAGGCATTGGCGCGGACTAACTTTTCTGCAGGTCGACCTTCTTCATGGACACCACGTGCATCATCTACTTCCACATGTTCTGCTTCACCGGCGCCTCCGTCGGCTGCCACCTCCAACCGTGATACAATAAAGCAGGCACAATCACCACTATCTGCCAAGAGCACACCTTCTGGGCCTGCAAAGAGCTCTTCTTCATCCATGGCATCAACAAGGCAAACACATGATATTATTTGTCGACGTTGCAAGGGTGGAGGTCATTATGCGAGAGAATGCCCATCTAAGCGTGTGATGATTCTTACTGAGGATGGTGGGTATGAGTCCGCTAGTGACTATGATGAGGAGACTTTGGCTCTTATTACACGTGACGAACACGGTGGAGACGATTCTGATCATGAGACGCAATACATGGCTCCTGAAGATGCTGACAGGTATGAATGTTTAGTTGCTCAACGTGTTTTGAGTGTGCAGGTTACACAAGCTGAGCAAAATTAGAGGCATAATTTGTTCCATACAAAGGGAGTTGTGAAGGAACGTTCTGTTCGCGTGATCATAGATGGAGGGAGTTGCAACAACTTGGCTAGCATCGAGATGGTGGAGAAGCTATCTCTCACCACAAGACCACATCCACATCCTTACTACATCCAATGGTTCAACAACAGCGGCAAGGTTAAGGTAACACGTACTGTTCGTGTGCATTTTAGTATCTCTACATATGCTGATTATGTTGATTGTGATGTGGTACCGATGCAAGCATGTTCCTTATTACTTGGTAGACCATGGCAATTTGATAAAAATTCTATTCACCATGGTAGAAACAATCAGTATACTCTTGTTCATAAGGATAAAAATATTACTTTGCTTCCTATGACTCCTGATTCCATTTTGAAAGATGATATTAATAGAGCTAATAAAGCAAAACAGGAGAAAACCAAGAGTGAAAATCAGATTGTGGCAAAAGAATTTGAGCAACAAATGCAGCCTAATAATAATAAACAATCTAGTGTTGCTTCTGAAATTAAATTGAAAAGTGCATGTTTACTTGCCACCAAATCTGATATTGATGATCTAGATTTTAGCAAATCTGTTTGCTATGCTTTTGTGTGCAAAGAGGCATTATTTTCATACGAGGACGTGCCTTCCTCTTTGCCTCCTGCTGTCACTAACATTTTGCAGGAGTTCGCCGACGTCTTTCCACAAGACGTGCCACCGGGATTACCACCTATTCACGGGATTGAGTATCAAATTGACTTAATTCCCGGTGCATCATTACCCAACCGGGCACCATACCGTACCAATCCAGAGGAGACGAAGGAGATTATGCGTCAAGTACAAGAACTGCTCGACAAAGGTTATATACGCGAATCCCTTAGTCCTTGTGCTGTTCCTATCATTTTAGTGCCGAAAAAGGATGGTACGTCGCGTATCTGCGTTGATTGTAGAGGCATTAATAATATTACTATTCGTTATCGTCATCCTATTCCTAGGCTAGATGATATGCTTGATGAAGTGAGTGGCTCTACAATATTCTCCAAAGTTGATTTGCGTAGTGGTTACCATCAAATTCGTATGAAATTGGGAGATGAATGGAAAACAGCATTTAAAACTAAGTTTGGATTATATGAGTGGTTAGTCATGCCTTTTGGGTTAACTAATGCACCTAGTACTTTCATGAGGTTAATGAACGAAGTTTTACGTGCTTTCATTGGACGATTTGTGGTAGTTTACTTTGATGACATATTGATTTATAGCAAATCTTTGGAGGAACATTTGGAACATTTACGTGCTGTTTTTATTGCTCTACGTGATGCACGTTTGTTTGGAAACCTTGGAAAGTGCACCTTTTGCACCGACCGAGTATCTTTTCTTGGCTATGTTGTTACTCCACAGGGAATTGAAGTTGATAAAGCCAGGATTGAAGCTATTGAGAGTTGGCCGCAGCCCAAAACGGTCACACAAGTGAGGAGTTTCCTTGGCCTCGCTGGTTTCTATAGGCGTTTTGTGAGAGATTTCAGCACCATTGCTGCACTTCTCAACGAGCTTACAAAGAAGGATGTGCCTTTTGTTTGGGGTACCGCACAGGAAGAAGCCTTCACGGTTTTGAAAGATAAGTTGACACATGCTCCTTTACTCCAACTTCCTAATTTCAATAAGACTTTTGAGCTTGAATGTGATGCTAGTGGAATTGGATTAGGAGGTGTGTTATTACAAGATAGAAAACCTGTTGCATACTTTTCTGAAAAATTGAGTGGGCCTAGTCTGAACTATTCTACTTATGATAAAGAATTATATGCTCTTGTTCGGACCTTAGAAACATGGCAACATTATTTATGGCCCAAGGAATTTGTTATACATTCTGATCATGAATCTTTGGAACACATTAAAAGTCAAGCAAAACTGAACCGTAGACATGCTAAATGGGTTGAATTCATTGAGACTTTCCCTTATGTCATTAAACACAAGAAGGGTAAAGAAAATGTTATTGCTGATGCCTTGTCTCGTCGTTATAATATGCTTTCACAACTTGACTTTAATATATTTGGTTTGGAGACCATCAAAGATCAATATGTTCATGATGCTGAATTTAAAGATGTATTGCAGAATTGTAAGGAAGGGAGAACTTGGAACAAGTTCGTTCTTAACGATGGATTTGTGTTTCGTGCTAACAAGCTATGCATTCCAGCTAGCTCCGTTCGTCTTTTGTTGTTGCAGGAGGCGCATGGAGGAGGATTAATGGGACACTTTGGCGTCAAGAAGACGGAGGATATACTTGCTACACATTTCTTTTGGCCAAAGATGAGACGGGATGTTGAGCGTTTTGTTGCTCGCTGCACTACATGTCAAAGAGCTAAGTCACGACTCAATCCTCATGGTTTATATATGCCTTTGCCTGTACCTAGTGTTCCTTGGGAGGATATATCTATGGACTTTGTTTTAGGTTTACCTAGAACAAAGAAGGGGAGGGATAGCATATTTGTTGTCGTGGATAGGTTCTCGAAAATGGCACACTTTATACCATGTCATAAAAGCGATGATGCTGTTAATGTTGCTGATTTGTTCTTTCGTGAAATTATTCGCTTACATGGTGTGCCAAATACTATTGTTTCAGACCGTGATACTAAATTTCTTAGCCACTTTTGGAGATGTTTATGGGCTAAGTTGGGGACTAAGCTGCTTTTTAGTACTACTTGTCACCCCCAAACTGATGGACAAACTGAAGTAGTCAATAGAACATTGTCTACTATGCTTAGGGCTGTTTTGAAGAATAACAAGAAAATGTGGGAAGAATGCTTGCCTCATATTTAATTTGCTTATAATCGTTCATTGCATTCTACTACTAAGATGTGCCCTTTTGAAATTGTGTATGGTTTCCTACCTCGTGCACCTATTGATTTGTTGCCTCTTCCATCTTCGGAGAAGGTTAATTTTGATGCTAAAGAACGTTCTGAATTGACTTTAAAAATGCATGAGTTAACTAAGGAAAACATTGAGCGTATGAATGCTAAATATAAACTTGCTGGAGATAAGGGTAGAAAACATGTTGTGTTTGTGCCTGGAGATCATGTTTGGTTACATTTGCGTAAAGATAGATTTCCTAATCTGCGCAAATCAAAGCTAATGCCACGTGCTGATGGTCCTTTTAAGGTGTTAGAGAAAATGAATGATACTGCATATAAACTTGAGCTACCTATAGATTTTGGGGTTAGTCCCACTTTTAACATTGCAGATTTGAAGCCTTATTTGGGTGAGGAAGATGCGCTTCCGTCGAGGACGACGTCATTTCAAGAAGGGGAGGATGATGAGGACATCAATACCATTGTTACACCCACAGCCCCTACGGTTACATATACTGGACCAATTACTAGAGCTCGCGCACGCCAATTAAATTACCAGGTGCTTTCGTTTCTTGGTAATGATTCTAATGTTCATGAGATTATGATGCTGCCTAAATTGGATACATTTGTTTTGCTTACAAATGAAGGGCCTAGCTTGGAGAAGGATGAACATTGGACCAAGAACACGCATGGAGTTGATGGCATGCGCAAGGGGATCAAGAACGGAGTTACAAGTGATGATTTCAGGACTTTGAAGCCGCCATAAGGAGTGCATGAAGCCTTGGACGAAATATACAAGATGCCACTTCATAATATTCGTCCATAGGCTATTCTAGGTGCTGCGTCACCTTATTAATGGGCCAGGCCCATGTAATTTCGAAATACTTAAGTATAGGCTATTTTTAGAGTCCGTATGTGTGGGGAAACAAGAGTTAGGGTTGGTTTCGGACCCCACCCTCAAGGGCCACGAAATTCCCCCCTCTTCCTCCATATATACAGCCCTTAGGGCGTCGTTTAGACTTTGGGTTTTGTTTAGATTCAAAGTTCGCCATAGCTGCAACTTCGCGTACTTCGTTTGTGTCCAACGACCAGACCAAGACGTCACAGAACCCCACCTTGATCAGTAAAGCTTTCATCTTATATTCGCAATATCCCGATTGCAATCTCAGTTTCTTGCTTGTTCTTCGTTTGCTCGCAGGAAACAGACCCTCGTGGTCAGGTTGATCGTGCTCTGGCATGGTCAATAACCCTCGGAAGTTGGTTTAGCGATTGCTAAGGCGCGACGTCTCGCACGTTCGTAGTCAGATCGTCAAGGTCGACTCCCACAGAAAACGATAGCCACCATCTCATCGAAACATCGGGACACCTTAGCCTCTATCACACATAATCACCTACATTAAACTCATGCTTTTGTATCCTTTTGTCATGCCATCTTTCAGCTTTTTCTTTAAACAGTTTGGCATTCTCATAGGCCTGGGTTCTCCATTCATCAAGTCAGCTAATGTCAAATAACCTCTTCTCACCGGCAAGTTTGAAGTCATAATTGAGCTCTTTGATGGCCCAATATGCCTTATGTTCTAATTCGAGAGGTAAGTGACATGCTTTTCCATAAACCATTTTATACGGAGACATACCCATAGGATTTCTATATGCAGTTCTATAAGCCCATAATGCATCATCAAGTTTCTTGGACCAATTCTTCCTATATCTATTAACAGTCTTTTGCAAAATTAATTTGAGCTCTCTGTTACTCAATTCTACTTGACCACTAGACTGCGGGTGATATGGAGATGCAATTCTATGATTAACATCATACTTAGCAAGAATTTTACGAAAGGCACCATGAATAAAATGTGAACCACCATCAGTCATTAAATATCTAGGGACTCCAAACCTCGGAAAAATAACTTCTTTAAGCATCTTAATAGAGGTGTTATGATCAGCACTACTAGTTGGGATAGCTTCTACCCACTTAGTAACGTAATCAACAACAACTAAAATATGTGTATACCCATTGGAGGAAGGAAACGGCGCCATATAATCGAAGCCCCAAACATCAAATGGTTCAATAACGAGTGACTAATTCACAGGCATTTCTTGACGTCTACTAATATTACCAATTCTTTGACATTCATCACAAGATAAGACAAACTTACGGGCATCCTTGAAGAGAGTAGGCCAATAAAAATCGGATTGCAATACCTTATGTGCAGTTCTATCTCCAGCATGGTGTCATCCATAAGCTTCGGAGTGACACTTGCGTAGGATCTGCTCCTGTTCATGCTCAGGTATACAACGTCTAATAACACCATCTACTCCTTCTTTATAAAGGTGTGGGTCATCCCAGAAGTAATGTCTTAAATCATAGAAAAACTTTTTCTTTTGCTCGTATGTGAAACTAGGTGGTATAAATTTAGCAACAATGTAATTGGCATAATTAGCAAACCATGGAGCAGTGCGAGAAGCATTTATGACAGCTAATTGTTTGATAGAGGCTAAGGTGTCCCGATGTTTCGATGAGATGGTGGCTATCATTTTCTGTGGGAGTCGACCTTGACGATCCGACTACGAACGTGCGAGACGTCGCGCCTTAGCAATCGCTAAACCAACTTCCGAGGGTTATTGACCACGCCGGAGCACGATCAACCTGACCACGAGGGTCTGTTTCCTGCGAGCAAACGAAGAACAAGCAAGAAACTGAGATTGCAATCGGGATATTGCGAATATAAGATGAAAGCTTTATTGATCAAGGTGGGGTTCTGTGACGTCTTGGTCTGGTCGTTGGACACAAACGAAGTACGCGAAGTTGCAGCTATGGCGAACTTTTAATCTAAACAAAACCCAAAGTCTAAACGACGCCCTAAGGGCTGTATATATGGAGGAAGAGGGGGAAATTTCGTGGCCCTTGAGGGTGGGGTCCGAAACCAACCCTAACTCTTGTTTCCCCACACATACGGACTCTAAAAATAGCCTATACTTAAGTATTTCGAAATTACATGGGCCTGGCCCATTAATAAGGTGACGCAGCACCTAGAATAGCCTATGGACGAATATTATGAAGTGGCATCTTGTATATTTCGTCCAAGGCTTCATGCACTCCTTATGGCGGCTTCAAAGTCCTGAAATCATCACTTGTAACTCCGTTCTTGATCCCCTTGCGCATGCCATCAACTCCATGCGTGTTCTTGCTCCAATGTTCATCCTTCTCCAAGCTAGGCCCTTCATTTGTAAGCAAAACAAATGTATCCAATTTAGGCAGCATCATAATCTCATGAACATTAGAATCATTACCAAGAAACGGAAGTACCTGGTAATTTAATTGGCGTGCGCGAGCTCTAGTAATTGGTCCAGTATATGTAACAGTAGGGGCTGTGGGTGTAACAATGGTATTGATGTCCTCATCATCCTCCCCTTCTTGAAATGACGTCGTCCTCGACGGAAGCGCATCTTCCTCACCCAAATAAGGCTTCAAATCTGCAATGTTAAAAGTGGGACTAACCCCAAAATCTATAGGTAGCTCAAGTTTATATGCAGTATCATTCATTTTCTCTAACACCTTAAAAGGACCATCAGCACGTGGCATTAGCTTTGATTTGCGCAGATTAGGAAATCTATCTTTACGCAAATGTAACCAAACATGATCTCCAGGCACAAACACAACATGTTTTCTACCCTTATCTCCAGCAAGTTTATATTTAGCATTCATACGCTCAATGTTTTCCTTAGTTAACTCATGCATTTTTAAAGTCAATTCAGAACGTTCTTTAGCATCAAAATTAACCTTCTCCGAAGATGGAAGAGGCAACAAATCAATAGGTGCACGAGGTAGGAAACCATACACAATTTCAAAAGGGCACATCTTAGTAGTAGAATGCAATGAACGATTATAAGCAAATTAAATATGAGGCAAGCATTCTTCCCACATTTTCTTGTTATTCTTCAAAACAGCCCTAAGCATAGTAGACAATGTTCTATTGACTACTTCAGTTTGTCCATCAGTTTGGGGGTGACAAGTAGTACTAAAAAGCAGCTTAGTCCCCAACTTAGCCCATAAACATCTCCAAAAGTGGCTAAGAAATTTAGTATCACGATCTGAAACAATAGTATTTGGCACACCATGTAAGCGAATAATTTCACGAAAGAACAAATCAGCAACATTAACAGCATCATCGCTTTTATGACATGGTATAAAGTGTGCCATTTTCGAGAACCTATCCACGACAACAAATATGCTATCCCTCCCCTTCTTTGTTCTAGGTAAACCTAAAACAAAGTCCATAGATATATCCTCCCAAGGAACACTAGGTACAGGCAAAGGCATATATAAACCATGAGGATTGAGTCGTGACTTAGCTCTTTGACATGTAGTGCAGCGAGCAACAAAACGCTCAACATCCCGTCTCATCTTTGGCCAAAAGAAATGTGTAGCAAGTATATCCTCCGTCTTCTTGACGCCAAAGTGTCCCATTAATCCTCCTCCATGCGCCTCCTGCAACAACAAAAGACGAACGGAGCTAGCTGGAATGCATAGCTTGTTAGCACGAAACACAAATCCATCGTTAAGAACGAACTTGTTCCAAGTTCTCCCTTCCTTACAATTCTGCAATACATCTTTAAATTCAGCATCATGAACATATTGATCTTTGATGGTCTCCAAACCAAATATATTAAAGTCAAGTTGTGAAAGCATAGTGTAACGACGAGACAAGGCATCAGCAATAACATTTTCTTTACCCTTCTTGTGTTTAATGACATAAGGGAAAGTCTCAATGAATTCAACCCATTTAGCATGTCTACGGTTCAGTTTTGCTTGACTTTTAATGTGTTTCAAAGATTCATGATCAGAATGTATAACAAATTCCTTGGGCCATAAATAATGTTGCCATGTTTCTAAGGTCCGAACAAGAGCATATAATTCTTTATCATAAGTAGAATAGTTCAGACTAGGCCCACTCAATTTTTCAGAAAAGTATGCAACAGGTTTTCCATCTTGTAAGAATACACCTCCTAATCCAATTCCACTAGCATCACATTCAAGCTCAAAAGTCTTATTGAAATTAGGAAGTTGGAGTAAAGGAGCATGTGTCAACTTATCTTTCAATACCGTGAAGGCTTCTTCCTGTGCGGTACCCCAAACAAAAGGCACATCCTTCTTTGTAAGCTCGTTGAGAGGTGCAGCAATGGTGCTGAAATCTCTCACAAAACGCCTATAGAAACCAGCGAGGCCAAGGAAACTCCTCACTTGTGTGACCGTTTTGGGCTGCGGCCAACTCTCAATAGCTTCAATCTTGGCTTTATCAACTTCAATTCCCTGTGGAGTAACAACATAGCCAAGAAAAGTTACTCGGTCGGTGCAAAAGGTGCACTTTCCAAGGTTTCCAAACAAACGTGCATCACGTAGAGCAATAAAAACAGCACGTAAATGTTCCAAATGTTCCTCCAAAGATTTGCTATAAATCAATATGTCATCAAAGTAAACTACCACAAATCGTCCAATGAAAGCACGTAAAACTTCGTTCATTAACCTCATGAAAGTACTAGGTGCATTAGTTAACCCAAAAGGCATGACTAACCACTCATATAATCCAAACTTAGTTTTAAATGCTGTTTTCCATTCATCACCCAATTTCATACGAATTTGATGGTATCCACTACGCAAATCAACTTTGGAGAATATTGTAGAGCCACTCAATTCATCAAGCATATCATCTAGCCTAGGAATAGGATGACGATAACGAATAGTAATATTATTAATGCCTCTACAATGAACGCACATACGTGACGTACCATCCTTTTTCGGCACTAAAATGATAGGAACAGCACAAGGACTAAGGGATTCGCGTATATAACCTTTGTCGAGCAGTTCTTGTACTTGACGCATAATCTCCTTCGTCTCCTCTGGATTGGTACGGTATGGGCACGGTTGGGTAGCGAAGCACCGGGAATTAAGTCAATTTGATGCTCAATCCCTCGAATAGGTGGTAATCCCGGTGGCACGTCTTGTGGAAAGACATCAGCGAACTCCTGCAAAATGTTAGTGACAGCAGGGGGCAAAGAGGAAGGCACGTCCTCGAATGAAAATAATGCCTCTTTGCACACAAAAGCATAGCAAACAGATTTGCTAAAATCTAGCTCATCAATATCAGATTTGGTGGCAAGTAAACATGCACTTTTCAATTTAATTTCAGAAACAACAGTAGATGGTTTATTATTAGGCTTTATTTGGTGCTCAAATTCTTTTGCCACAATCTGATTTTCACTCTTATTTGTCTCCTGTTTTGCTTTATTAGCTCTATTAATATCATCTTTCAAAATGGAATCAGGAGTCATAGGAAGCAAAGTAATATTTTTATCCTTATGAACAAGAGTATACTGATTGTTTCTACCATGGTGAATAGAATTTTTATCAAATTGCCATGGTCTACCAAGTAATAAGGAACATGCTTGCATAGGTACCACATCACAATCAACATAATCAGCATATGTAGAGATACTAAAATGCACACGAACAGTACGTGTTACCTTAACCTTGCCGCTGTTGTTGAACCATTGGATGTAGTAAGGATGTGGATGTGGTCTTGTGGTGAGAGATAGCTTCTCCACCATCTCGATGCTAGCCAAGTTGTTGCAACTCCCTCCATCTATGATCACGCGAACAGAACGTTCCTTCACAACTCCCTTTGTATGGAACAAATTATGCCTCTGATTTTGCTCAGCTTGTGTAACCTGCACACTCAAAACACGTTGAGCAACTAAACATTCATACCTGTCAGCATCTTCAGGAGCCATGTATTGCGTCTCATGATCAGAATCGTCTCCACCGTGTTCGTCACGTGTAATAAGAGCCAAAGTCTCCTCATCATAGTCACTAGCGGACTCATACCCACCATCCTCAGTAACAATCATCACACGCTTAGATGGGCATTCTCTCGCATAATGACCTCCACCCTTGCAACGTCGACAAATAATATCATGTGTTTGCCCTGTTGATGCCATGGATGAAGAAGAGCTCTTTGCAGGCCCAGAAGGTGTGCTCTTGGCAGATAGTGGTGATTGTGCCTGCTTTATTGTATCACGGTTGGAGGTGGCAGCCGACGGAGGCGCCGGTGAAGCAGAACGTGTGGAAGTAGATGATGCACGTGGTGTCCATGAAGAAGGTCGACCTGCAGAAAAGTTAGTCCGCGCCAATGCCTGTCGATCCTGCACTTCACGTTCAGCTTTACAAGCAAGATGGAATAAACGAGTGATATTAGTATACTCCTTATACTCTAGAATCGTCTGAATCTCTCTATTTAATCCACCCATAAAACGTGCAAGCATAGCTTCATTCTCCTCAACAATACCACATCTAATCATGCCAGTTTGTAATTCCTTATAATATTCTTCTACAGAATTTTTTCCCTGTCTTAAGCGCTGCAATTTTTGAAGTAATTCACGTTGATAATATGGTGGAACCCAACGAGTACGCATAGCAGTTTTCAAAGCAGCCCAAGTAGCAGGAATGGGATCTAATCTACAATGCTCAGACCACCAAACACATGCAAAACTAGTGAATGCACAAACAGCAGCAGGAACACGTCTCTCCTCGGGATATTGTAAACATGTAAATCGTTGTTCAGTTTCTAACTCCCAAGTAAGATATATATCAGGAACATATCTACCCTCAAATGGTGCAATATTCAATTTTAGTTTAGGGAGATGGTCATGATCTCGTACCTGAGGGTGAGCCCTACCATTGCCATTATTTGCATGTGGACGACCTGATGGTTGCTGTGCTGGTGGTGGCACGTAGTTCTGATTTTGATCAACCTCATCCTCGTAATCGCCAGCAAAATCATCCTCCTCCGCATCAGCAGCAGGAGCCACAGAAGTAGCAACAGCAGCACCAACAGTTTGGCCAGGTGCAAGAGGGAGACGGCTCACTCGGCGGAGGGCTGTTTCACGATGTGTAGGTAGTCGTCGTTGTTGTTGTTGTAGAGGTGCGTTAGGTGCAGCCGGTGGTGGTGGTGGAAGACGCGCGAGCAATTCATTAAACCTGTCATCGAGCTTTGTTTCGAACGTCTTCTCCATGTCATCTATCTTCTCCATGGCCTCTTCAAATCTGTTTAGCACATCCTGCACCTGTCCATTCATCATTTGCTGAAATTTATCATGCAACTCCTGATTCGTCATGTTCTCCCAGTCAGTCTCGTCGGCTTGTGATCCTGCCATGGTTAGCAACAATAGAAAACACACAAGAATATGATCCTACAGCAATACTAACAAGAGGTGGTGGTGGCGGGTGTCACAAATCCGTCAAGCAAATCTCAAATTCTTACCAGTTCTTACCCAGCAGCAGGCAGTGATCGGCAACCGTTGTAGTCAAAACTCTCAAAAGCTTGGATAGAGCGATTGCCAGGGAGAGTCAAACGCACGACGTAGAGGTATGTGGAGCTGGGAAGGCTTATAGTATGGTAGCAAAAAGGGTCAGCAATAATCAATTCAGAGATGCAAAGTTGAATAAACGCTCAACGACGGTACTGTGCTGGTCCTAGGCTAGACCGTGCTAGAGACGCGAGCCTAGAACACTAACAAAATCACGGCGCTGCACGTAAATAAGGGAAAAGCACACTCTGGAACTTTTTTTTTCGCTTTTTTTTGCGCTCCTCTTTTTTTTTGCGCTCCTCTTTTTTTTTGCGAAAAATTACTATAATGGCGAGTGTCTCAAAACTCTTCCCTCGTCAAACTGATAGGATGGGCACGAAAAAAAAAATTCCACTTTTTTTTCGGAAATCAGGGCAGCGACGACGAAAAAGTGCGACAAAAAAGCACTATGATGGCACGTGGCTCAAAAGACTCAGAAAAGCCTAAAAATAGGATAGGGAAAAAATATTTTTGCCCGTGAAAATTTTGGCCTAAAAACTGCCCGGGGGTCTCCAGACTCTTTTTTTTTCCGAGACCTACGCAGGCAAGGAAACACGAATCGGAATTGAGATTGATCTCAAGAACAAACCTAATATGAGAAGAACTCGGATTGGTGGTGGATATATGGTTGTGGTATATGGCAGCGGTGGTGGTATATGGTAGCGGTGGTGGTATATGGATAGAGATTGATGGTGGTATATGGATACGGATTGGTAGTGGTATATGGATAAGGATTCAGAGCGGTGGCGGATAAGCAAAAGTGGTAGATGGGCGATGATGATGGTGCGGCGGCGGCGTGACAACTTATGACCAGAACTCGAAACTCTAAAAGACTAGACTCTAAGACCAGCAACTTGACACGACGATGCAACCGCAAATTCAACAAAGCAAAAACCCTAAAAAGATTATGCAAAGGCTCAGATTGGTTCGGATATGATGAACTAACCCTAATTTTTTTTGTGTGGCTTTTTCGTGGACTGTAGGTATGAAGAACAGACTCGATCTAATCTATGAAAAACTGTAAAATCTCACCGAGCAACCTGGAAATCTGATACCACTTGATAGAGGCAAAGGTGTCTCGATGTTTCGATGAGATGGTGGCTATCGTTTTCTGTGGGAGTCGACCTTGACGATCCGACTACGAACGTGTGAGACGTCGCGCCTTAGCAATCGCTAAACCAACTTCCGAGGGGTTATTGACCACGCCGGAGCACGATTAACCTGACCACGAGGGCCTGTTTCCTGCGAGCAAATGAAGAACAAGCAAGAAACTGAGATTGCAATCGGGATATTGCGAATATAAGATGAAAGCTTTATTGATCAAGGTGGGGTTCTGTGACGTCTTGGTCTGGTCGTTGGACACAAACGAAGTACGAGAAGTGGCAGCTATGGCGAACTTTTAATCTAAACAAAACCCAAAGTCTAAACGACGCCCTAAGGGCTGTATATATGGAGGAAGAGAGGGGAATTTCGTGGCCCTTGAGGGTGGGGTCCGAAACCAACCCTAACTCTTGTTTCCCCACACATACGGACTCTAAAAATAGCCTATACTTAAGTATTTCGAAATTACATGGGCCTGGCCCATTAATAAGGTGACGCAGCACCTAGAATAGCCTATGGACAAATATTATGAAGTGGCATCTTGTATATTTCGTCCATGGCTTCATGCACTCCTTATGGCGGCTTCAAAGTCCTGAAATCATCACTTGTAACTCCGTTCTTGATCCCCTTGCGCATGCCATCAACTCCATGCGTGTTCTTGCTCCAATGTTCATCCTTCTCCAAGCTAGGCCCTTCATTTGAAAGCAAAACAAATGTATCCAATTTAGGCAGCATCATAATCTCATGAACATTAGAATCATTACCAAGAAACGAAAGTACCTGGTAATTTAATTGGCGTGCGCGAGCTCTAGTAATTGGTCCAGTATATGTAACAGTAGGGGCTGTGGGTGTAACAATGGTATTGATGTCCTCATCAAAGACAAAAGGAATATCTTTTTGTAATAGGTTAGTCAGAGGCCGGGAAATTTTTGAGAAGTCCTTAATGAACCTCCTATAAAAACCGGCATGACCAAGGAAACTTCTTATACCTTTGATGTCCTTGGGACACGACATCTTTTCAATAGCATCAACTTTGGCTTTGTCAACTTCAATACTTCTTTTATAAATTTTATGCCCCAAGACAATACCTTCATTAACCATAAAGTGGCACTTTTCCCAATTCAAGACCAGGTTAGTTTCTTCACATCTCTGCAAAATTCGATCAAGGTTGCTCAAGCAATGATCAAAGGAGGATCTATAAACAAAGAAATCATCCATGAAAACTTCACAAATCCTTTCACAAAATTCAGAGAATATAGCCATCATGCATCGTTGAAAGGTAGCAGGTGCATTACATAAACCAAAAGGCATACGTCTATAAACAAAGGTACCAAAAGGGCAAGTAAAAGTAGTCTTCTCTTGATCATCAGCTGACACAGGTAGTTGAGAGAAACCAGAGTAACCATCTAGAAAGCAAAATTATGTATGTTTGGATAATCTTTCTAGCATTTGATCAATGAAAGGAAAAGGGTAATGATCTTTTTAGTAGCTTTATTTAATTTGCGGAAATCAATCACCATCCTATAACCTGTAATAATTCTTTGAGGAATCAATTCATCTTTATCATTAGGAACGGCAGTAATACCTCCCTTCTTAGGGACACAATGGACAGGGCTTACCCACTGACTATCAGCAACGGGATAAATTATACCTGCTTCAAGGAGCTTTAATATTTCCTTTCTTACCACTTCTTTCATCTTAGGATTTAGCCGTCGTTGGTGATCAATAATTGGTTTGGCGTCTTTCTCCAAATTTATTTGTGTTGACATAGAGTGGGACTAATGCCCTTAAGATCATCAAGAGTATATCCAATAGCAGCACGGTGCTTCTTCAGAGTTTTCAATAATTTCTCTTCTTCATGCTCTGAAAGGTTAGCACTAATAATAACAGGATATATCTTCTTTTCATCAAGATAAGCATATTTAAGAGTATCAGGCAATGGTTTAAGCTCAAACACGGGATCACCCTTGGGTGGAGGAGGATCCCCTAGGATTTCAACAGGCAAGTTGTGTTTCAGAATAGGTCTCTGTTTAAAGAATACTTCATCTATTTCCCTTCTTTCATTCACATGCGTATCATTTTCATGGTCTAGCAAATATTGTTCTAAAGGATCACTAGGAGGCATGGCAATAGAAGCAAGACCAATAATTTCATCTTTACTAGGCAATTCCTAATCATGGGGTTGTCTACTAAATTTAGCAAAATTAAACTCATGAGACATATCACCCAAACCAATAGTGACAACATCCTTTCCGCTGTCTATCCTAGCACTAACAGTGTTCAAGACGGGTCTACCAAATATAATGGGACAAAATCTATCTTGTGGGGAACCAACAACAAGAAAATCAGCAGGATATTTAACCTTCCCACACAAGACTTCAACATCTCTAACAATCCCAACCGGTGAAATAGTATCTCTATTTGCAAGTTTAATGGTAACATCGATATCTTCTATCTCAGCAGGTGCAATATCATGCATAATTTCTTCATATAAGGAATGAGGTATTGCACTTGCACTAGCACCCATATGACATAAGCCATGATAACAATGATCTCCTATTTTAACGGAAATAACAGGCATGCCTACAACAGGTCTATGTTTATTTTTAGCATCAGGTCTAGCAATTCTAGCAGCTTCATTGCAGAAGTAAATAACATGTCCATCAATATTATCGACCAAGAGACCTTTAACTATAGCAATTTTAGGTTCAACTTTAACTTGCTCAAGGGGTTTGTGTGTCCTAATATTACTTTTGTTGACTACAGTTGAAGCTTTAGCATGATCCTTTATTCTAACAGGGAAAGGTGGCTTCTCAATATAAGCAACGGGAACAACAGGATCATCATAAGTGATGGTCTTTTCTTCAACTTTAATAGGAGCAACTACTTTTACTGATGAGGACATCAATACCATTGTTACACCCACAGCCCCTACTGTTACATATACTGGACCAATTACTAGAGCTCGCGCACGCCAATTAAATTACCAGGTACTTTCGTTTCTTGGTAATGATTCTAATGTTCATGAGATTATGATGCTGCCTAAATTGGATACATTTGTTTTGCTTTCAAATGAAGGGCCTAGCTTGGAGAAGGATGAACATTGGAGCAAGAACACGCATGAAGTTGATGGCATGCGCAAGGGGATCAAGAACGGAGTTACAAGTGATGATTTCAGGACTTTGAAGCCGCCATAAGGAGTGCATGAAGCCATGGACGAAATATACAAGATGCCACTTCATAATATTCGTCCATAGGCTATTCTAGGTGCTGCGTCACCTTATTAATGGGCCAGGCCCATGTAATTTCGAAATACTTAAGTATAGGCTATTTTTAGAGTCCGTATGTGTGGGGAAACAAGAGTTAGGGTTGGTTTCGGACCCCACCCTCAAGGGCCACGAAATTCCCCTCTCTTCCTCCATATATACAGCCCTTAGGGCGTCGTTTAGACTTTGGGTTTTGTTTAGATTAAAAGTTCGCCATAGCTGCAACTTCACGTACTTCGTTTGTGTCCAACGACCAGACCAAGACGTCACAGAACCCCACCTTGATCAATAAAGCTTTCATCTTATATTCGCAATATCCAGATTGCAATCTCAGTTTCTTGCTTGTTCTTCGTTTGCTCGCAGGAAACAGGCCCTCGTGGTCAGGTTGATCGTGCTCCGGCGTGGTCAATGACCCCACGGAAGTTGGTTTAGCGATTGCTAAGGCGCGACGTCTCGCACGATCGTAGTCGGATCGTCAAGGTCGACTCCCACAGAAAACGATAGCCACCATCTCATCGAAACATCGGGACACCTTTGCCTCTATCAAGTGGTATCAGATTTCCAGGTTGCTCGGTGAGATTTTACAGTTTTTCGTAGATTAGATCGAGTCTGTTCTTCATACCTACAGTCCACGAAAAAGCCACACAAAAAAAATTAGGGTTAGTTCATCATATCCGAACCAATCTGAGCCTTTGCATAATCTTTTTAGGGTTTTTGCTTTGTTGAATTTGCGGTTGCATCGTCGTGTCAAGTTGCTGGTCTTAGAGTCTAGTCTTTTAGAGTTTCGAGTTCTGGTCACAAGTTGTCACGCCACCGCCGCACCATCATCATCGCCCATCTACCACTTTTGCTTATCCGCCACCGCTCTGAATCCACCATATATCCACCACCAATCCGAGTTCTTCTCATATTAGGTTTGTTCTTGAGATCAATCTCAATTCCGATTCGTGTTTCCTTGCCTGCGTAGGTCTCGGGAAAAAAAAAAAAGAGTCTGGAGACCCCCGGGCAGTTTTTAGGCCAAAATTTTCACGGGCAAAAATATTTTTTCCCTATCCTATTTTTAGGCTTTTCTGAGTCTTTTGAGCCACGTGCCATCATAGTGATTTTTTGTCGCACTTTTTCGTCGTCGCTGCCCTGATTTCCGAAAAAAAAAAGTGAAATTTTTTTTTTCGTGCCCATCCTATTAGTTTGACGAGGGAAGAGTTTTGAGACACTCGCCATTATAGTAATTTTTCGCAAAAAAAAAAAAAAAAGAGGAGCGCAAAAAAAAAAGAGGAGCGCAAAAAAAAAAAAGAGGAGCGCAAAAAAAAAAGCAAAAAAAAAAGTTCCAGAGTGTGCTTTTCCCTGATTTACGTGCAGCGTCGTGATTTTGTTAGTGTTCTAGGCTCGCGTCTCTAGCACGGTCTAGCCTAGGACCAGCACAGTACCGTCGTTGAGCGTTTATTCAACTTTGCATCTCTGAATTGATTATTGCTGACCCTTTTTGCTACCATACTATAAGCCTTCCCAGCTCCACATACCTCTACGTCGTGCGTTTGACTCTCCCTGGCAATCGCTCTATCCAAGCTTTTGAGAGTTTTGACTACAACGGTTGCCGATCACCGCCTGCTGCTGGGTAAGAACTGGTAAGAATTTGAGATTTGCTTGACGGATTTGTGACACCCGCCACCACCACCTCTTGTTAGTATTCTGTAGGATCATATTCTTGTGTGTTTTCTATTGTTGCTAACCATGGCAGGATCACAAGCCGACGAGACTGACTGGGAGAACATGACGAATCAGGAGTTGCATGATAAATTTCAGCAAATGATGAATGGACAGGTGCAGGATGTGCTAAACAGATTTGAAGAGGCCATGGAGAAGATAGATGACATGGAGAAGACGTTCGAAACAAAGCTCGATAACAGGTTTAATGAATTGCTCGCGCGTCTTCCACCACCACCATCGGCTGCACCTAACGCACCTCTACAACAACAACAACGACGACTACCTACACATCGTGAAACAGCCCTCCGCCGAGCGAGCCGTCTCCCTCTTGCACCTGGCCAAACTGTTGGTGCTCCTGTTGCTACTTCTGTGGCTCCTGCTGCTGATGCGGAGGAGGATGATTTTGCTAGCGATTACGAGGATGAGGTTGATCAAAATCAGAACTACGTGCCACCACCAGCACAGCAACCATCAGGTCGTCCACATGCAAATAATGGCAATGGTAGGGCTCACCCTCAGGTACGAGATCATGACCATCTCCCTAAACTAAAATTGAATATTCCACCATTTGAGGGTAGATATGTTCCTGATATATACCTTACTTGGGAGTTAGAAACTGAACAACGATTTACATGTTTACAATATCCCGAGGAGAGACGTGTTCCTGCTGCTGTTTGTGCATTCACTAGTTTTGCATGTGTTTGGTGGTCTGAGCATTGTAGATTATATCCCATTCCTGCTACTTGGGCTGCTTTGAAAACTGCTATGCGTACTCGTTGGGTTCCACCATATTATCAACGTGAATTACTTCAAAAATTGCAGCGCTTAAGACAGGGAAAAAATTCTGTAGAAGAATATTATCAGGAATTACAAACTGGCATGATTAGATGTGGTATTGTTGAGGAGAATGAAGCTATGCTTGCACGTTTTATGGGTGGATTAAATAGAGAGATTCAGACGATTCTAGAGTATAAGGAGTATACTAATATCACTCGTTTATTCCATCTTGCTTGTAAAGCTGAACGTGAAGTGCAGGATCGACAGGCATTGGCGCGGACTAACTTTTCTGCAGGTCGACCTTCTTCATGGACACCACGTGCATCATCTACTTCCACACGTTCTACTACACCGGCGCCTCCGTCGGCTGCCACCTCCAACCGTGATACAATAAAGCAGGCACAATCACCACTATCTGCCAAGAGCACACCTTCTGGGCCTGCAAAGAGCTCTTCTTCATCCATGGCATCAACAGGGCAAACACATGATATTATTTGTCGACGTTGCAAGGGTGGAGGTCATTATGCGAGAGAATGCCCATCTAAGCGTGTGATGATTGTTACTGAGGATGGTGGGTATGAGTCCGCTAGTGACTATGATGAGGAGACTTTGGCTCTTATTACACGTGACGAACACGGTGGAGACGATTCTGATCATGAGACGCAATACATGGCTCCTGAAGATGCTGACAGGTATGAATGTTTAGTTGCTCAACGTGTTTTGAGTGTGCAGGTTACACAAGCTGAGCAAAATCAGAGGCATAATTTGTTCCATACAAAGGGAGTTGTGAAGGAACGTTCTGTTCGCGTGATCATAGATGGAGGGAGTTGCAACAACTTGGCTAGCATCGAGATGGTGGAGAAGCTATCTCTCACCACCAGACCACATCCACATCCTTACTACATCCAATGGTTCAACAACAGCGGCAAGGTTAAGGTAACACGTACTGTTCGTGTGCATTTTAGTATCTCTACATATGCTGATTATGTTGATTGTGATGTGGTACCGATGCAAGCATGTTCCTTATTACTTGGTAGACCATGGCAATTTGATAAAAATTCTATTCACCATGGTAGAAACAATCAGTATACTCTTGTTCATAAGGATAAAAATATTACTTTGCTTCCTATGACTCCTGATTCCATTTTGAAAGATGATATTAATAGAGCTAATAAAGCAAAACAGGAGAAAACTAAGAGTGAAAATCAGATTATGGCAAAAGAATTTGAGCAACAAATGCAGCCTAATAATAATAAACAATCTAGTGTTGCTTCTGAAATTAAATTGAAAAGTGCATGTTTACTTGCCACCAAATCTGATATTGATGATCTAGATTTTAGCAAATCTGTTTGCTATGCTTTTGTGTGCAAAGAGGCATTATTTTCATTCGAGGACATGCCTTCCTCTTTGCCTCCTGCTGTCACTAACATTTTGCAGGAGTTCGCCGACGTCTTTCCACAAGACGTGCCACCGAGATTACCACCTATTCGCGGGATTGAGCATCAAATTGACTTAATTCCCGGTGCATCATTACCCAACCGGGCACCATACCGTACCAATCCAGAGGAGACGAAGGAGATTATGCGTCAAGTACAAGAACTGCTCGACAAAGGTTATATACGCGAATCCCTTAGTCCTTGTGCTGTTCCTATCATTTTAGTGCCGAAAAAGGATGGTACGTCGCGTATGTGCGTTGATTGTAGAGGCATTAATAATATTACTATTCGTTATCGTCATCCTATTCCTAGGCTAGATGATATGCTTGATGAATTGAGTGGCTCTACAATATTCTCCAAAGTTGATTTGCGTAGTGGTTACCATCAAATTCGTATGAAATTGGGAGATGAATGGAAAACAGCATTTAAAACTAAGTTTGGATTATATGAGTGGTTAGTCATGCCTTTTGGGTTAACTAATGCACCTAGTACTTTCATGAGGTTAATGAACGAAGTTTTACGTGTTTTCATTGGACGATTTGTGGTAGTTTACTTTGATGACATATTGATTTATAGCAAATCTTTGGAGGAACATTTGGAACATTTACGTGCTGTTTTTATTGCTCTACGTGATGCACGTTTGTTTGGTAACCTTGGAAAGTGCACCTTTTGCACCGACCGAGTATCTTTTCTTGGCTATGTTGTTACTCCACAGGGAATTGAAGTTGATAAAGCCAAGATTGAAGCTATTGAGAGTTGGCCGCAGCCCAAAACGGTCACACAAGTGAGGAGTTTCCTTGGCCTCGCTGGTTTCTATAGGCGTTTTGTGAGAGATTTCAGCACCATTGCTGCACCTCTCAACGAGCTTACAAAGAAGGATGTACCTTTTGTTTGGGGTACCGCACAGGAAGAAGCTTCACGGTATTGAAAGGTAAGTTGACACATGCTCCTTTACTCCAACTTCCTAATTTCAATAAGACTTTTGAGCTTGAATGTGATGCTAGTGGAATTGGATTAGGAGGTGTGTTATTACAAGATGGGAAACCTGTTGCATACTTTTCTGAAAAATTGAGTGGGCCTAGTCTGAACTATTCTACTTATGATAAAGAATTATATGCTCTTGTTCGGACCTTAGAAACATGGCAACATTATTTATGGCCCAAGGAATTTGTTATACATTCTGATCATGAATCTTTGAAACACATTAAAAGTCAAGCAAAACTGAACCGTCGACATGCTAAATGGGTTGAATTCATTGAGACTTTCCCTTATGTGATTAAACACAAGAAGGGTAAAGAAAATGTTATTGCTGATGCCTTGTCTCGTCGTTATACTATGCTTTCACAACTTGACTTTAAAATATTTGGTTTGGAGACCATCAAGGATCAATATGTTAATGATGCTGAATTTAAAGATGTATTGCAGAATTGTAAGGAAGGGAGAACTTGGAACAAGTTCGTTCTTAACGATGGATTTGTGTTTCGTGCTAACAAGCTATGCATTCCAGCTAGCTCCGTTCGTCTTTTGTTGTTGCAGGAGGCGCATGGAGGAGGATTAATGGGACACTTTGGCGTCAAGAAGACGGAGGATATACTTGCTACACATTTCTTTTGGCCAAAGATGAGACGGGATGTTGAGCGTTTTGTTGCTCGCTGCACTACATGTCAAAGAGCTAAGTCACGACTCAATCCTCATGGTTTATATATGCCTTTGCCTGTACCTAGTGTTCCTTGGGAGGATATATCTATGGACTTTGTTTTAGGTTTACCTCGAACAAAGAAGGGGAGGGATAGCATATTTGTTGTCGTGGATAGGTTCTCGAAAATGGCACACTTTATACCATGTCATAAAAGCGATGATGCTGTTAATGTTGCTGATTTGTTCTTTCGTGAAATTATTCGCTTACATGGTGTGCCAAATACTATTGTTTCAGATCGTGATACTAAATTTCTTAGCCACTTTTGGAGATGTTTATGGGCTAAGTTGGGGACTAAGCTGCTTTTTAGTACTACTTGTCACCCCCAAACTGATGGACAAACTGAAGTAGTCAATAGAACATTGTCTACTATGCTTAGGGCTGTTTTGAAGAATAACAAGAAAATGTGGGAAGAATGCTTGCCTCATATTGAATTTGCTTATAATCGTTCATTGCATTCTACTACGAAGATGTGCCCTTTTGAAATTGTGTATGGTTTCCTACCTCGTGCACCTATTGATTTGTTGCCTCTTCCATCTTCGGAGAAGGTTAATTTTGATGCTAAAGAACGTTCTGAATTGATTTTAAAAATGCATGAGTTAACTAAGGAAAACATTGAGCGTATGAATGCTAAATATAAACTTGCTGGAGATAAGGGTAGAAAACATGTTGTGTTTGCACCTGGAGATCTTGTTTGGTTACATTTGCGTAAAGATAGATTTCCTAATCTGCGCAAATCAAAGCTAATGCCACGTGCTGATGGTCCTTTTAAGGTTTTAGAGAAAATAAATGATAATGCATATAAACTTGAGCTACCTGCAGATTTTGGGGTTAGTCCCACTTTTAATATTGCAGATTTGAAGCCTTATCTGGGTGAGGAAGATGAGCTTTCGTCGAGGACGACTTCATTTCAAGAAGGGGAGGATGATGAGGACATCAATACCATTGTTACACCCACAGCCCCTACTGTTACATATACTGGACCAATTACTAGAGCTCGCGCACGCCAATTAAATTACCAGGTACTTTCGTTTCTTGGTAATGATTCTAATGTTCATGAGATTATGATGCTGCCTAAATTGGATACATTTGTTTTGCTTTCAAATGAAGGGCCTAGCTTGGAGAAGGATGAACATTGGAGCAAGAACACGCATGAAGTTGATGGCATGCGCAAGGGGATCAAGAACGGAGTTACAAGTGATGATTTCAGGACTTTGAAGCCGCCATAAGGAGTGCATGAAGCCATGGACGAAATATACAAGATGCCACTTCATAATATTCGTCCATAGGCTATTCTAGGTGCTGCGTCACCTTATTAATGGGCCAGGCCCATGTAATTTCGAAATACTTAAGTATAGGCTATTTTTAGAGTCCGTATGTGTGGGGAAACAAGAGTTGGGGTTGGTTTCGGACCCCACCCTCAAGGGCCACGAAATTCCCCTCTCTTCCTCCATATATACAGCCCTTAGGGCGTCGTTTAGACTTTGGGTTTTGTTTAGATTAAAAGTTCGCCATAGCTGCAACTTCACGTACTTCGTTTGTGTCCAACGACCAGACCAAGACGTCACAGAACCCCACCTTGATCAATAAAGCTTTCATCTTATATTCGCAATATCCAGATTGCAATCTCAGTTTCTTGCTTGTTCTTCGTTTGCTCGCAGGAAACAGGCCCTCGTGGTCAGGTTGATCGTGCTCCGGCGTGGTCAATAACCCCTCGGAAGTTGGTTTAGCGATTGCTAAGGCGCGACGTCTCGCACGATCGTAGTCGGATCGTCAAGGTCGACTCCCACAGAAAACGATAGCCACCATCTCATCGAAACATCAGGACACCTTTGCCTCTATCATTTACCTCAGTGGGAGGATCATATTTAAACCACTTCTCCTTTGGGAGATCAACATGAGTAGCAAAGGATTCACAGAAAGAAGCTACTATCTCAGAGTCAAGTCCATATTTAGTGCTAAATTCACGGAAAACATCGGTATCCATAAAAGATTTGACACAATCAAACTTAGGTGTTATACCTGACTCCTTACATGCATCGAGGTCCCAATCTTTAGAGTTGTGTTTAATTATTTACAATAAATCCCATTTGAATTCAATGGTCTTCATCATAAAAGATCCAGTTCAAGAAGTATCGAGCATGAAGCGATTACTGAGAGAAAGCCGAGCATAATTTTTTTGACTAATCATTTCTCTTGAGAGCTCATGATAGGTGCATGAATATAACATTGACTTAAGCCTCCCGCAAGCTTGAGCGATGCTTTCTCCTTCGCGAGGCCAAAAATTATATATATAATTACGATCACGATGAACAAGATGCATAGGATAAAACTTCTGATGAAATTCCAATTTCAATCGTTTGTAGTTCCGTGATCCCATATCATCACATAGCCCATACCATGTCAATGCCCCTCCGTTCAAAGATAAAGGGGATACCTTCTTCTTGATAACATCATCGGGCATACCTACAAGCTTTAATAATCCACAAACTTCATCCACATATATTAAGTGTAAATCGGGATGCAATGTTCCATCTCCTGCAAAAGGATTAGCTAGCAGTTTCTCTATCATACCCGAAGGAATTTCAAAGTAAACATTTTTGGTAGGTTCACTAGGTTGAGGAGAAACTCTTTGCTCTACTGGTCGGGGTGAAGATACCCCGAACAAGCCCCTCAAAGGATTATGTTCCATAGTAACAAGTGACAGTGAATTTTAGCACACTATAAATTTTTCCTTACCAAATTCCACCTACCAAAGGCGCTTCACTCCCCGGAAACAGCGTCAGAAAAGAGTCTTGATGACCCACAAGTGTAGGGGATCTATCGTAGCCTTTTCGATAAGTAAGAGTGTCGAACCCAACGAGGAGCAGAAGGAAATGATAAGCGGTTTTTAGCAAGGTATTCTCTGCAAGCACTGAAATTATCGGTAACAGATAGTTTTGTGATAAGGTTATTTGTAATGAGTAGAAGGTAATAAAAGTAAATAAGGTGCAGCAAGATGGCCCAATCCTTTTTTAGCAAAGGACAAGCCTGGACAAACTCTTATATGAAGGAAAGCACTCCCGAGGACACATGGGAATTATCGTCAAGCTAGTTTTCATCACGTTCATATGATTTGTGTTCGGTGCTTTGATAATTTGATATGTGGGTGCACAGGTGCTTGGGTACTGTCCTTACTTGGACAAGCATCCTACTTATGAATAACCCCCATTGCAAACATCCGCAACTACAACAGAAGTATTAAGGTAAACCTAACCATAGCATGAAACATATGGATCCAAATCAGTCCCTTACGAAGCAACGCATAAACTAGGGCTTAAGCTTCTGTCACTCTAGCAACCCATCATCTACTTATTACTTCCCAATGCCTCCCTCTAGGCCCAAACAATGGTGAAGTGTCATGTAGTCGACGTTCACATGACACCACTAGAGGGATGAAAACATACATCTCATCAAAATATCGAACGAATACCAAATTCACATGGCTACTTATAGCAAGACTTCTCCCATATCCTCAGGAACAAACGTAACTACTCACAAAGCATATTCATGTTCATAATCAGAGGGGTATTAATATGCATAATGGATCTGAACATATGATCTTCCACCAAGTAAACCAACTAGCATCAACTACAAGGATTAATCAACACTACTACCAACCCACAGGTACCAATCTGAGGTTTGGATACAAAGATTGGATACAAGAGATGAACTAGGGCTTGAGATGAGATGGTGCTGGTGAAGATGTTGATGGAGATTGACCCCCTCCTAATGAGAGGATCGTTGGTGATGACGATGGTGATGATTTGCCCCTCTCGGAGGGAAGTTTCCCCGGCAGAACAGCTCTGCCGGAGCCCAGATTGGTTCTGCCAATGTTCCGCCTCGTGGCGGCGAAGTTTCTTCCCGAAAGCTTGCTTATGATTTTTTTCCTCGGACGAAAGACTTCATATAGCAGAAGATGGGCACCGAAGGCCTGCCAGGGGGCCCACGAGGCAGGGGGCGCGCCCAGGGGAGTAGGGCGCCCCCCACCCTCGTGGCCAGGGTGTGGGCCCCCTTTGGTGGATTCTTTCGCCAGTATTTTTTATTAATTCCAGAAATAACTTCCGTGAAGTTTCAGGACTTTTGGAGCTGTGCAGAATAGGTCTCTAATATTTTCTCCTTTTCTAGCCCAGAATTCCAGCTGTCGGCATTCTCCCTCTTCATGTAATCCTTGTAAAATAAGAGATAATAGGCATAAGTATTGTGACATAACGTGTAATGACAACCCATAATGCAATAAATATTGATATAAAAGCATGATGCGAAATGGACGTATCATCAAGCAACAGAAGGCGTCTAGAATCAGTTGCAAAGCAGGAACAAGGCAAGACAAGGATACTTAGCGGTCCACCGTGGCGTAGTCCCTCTGCTACCTGAGCTTGAAGCCTGAGAGCCTCCCAGCCTGAGGCACGGGCACAAGGGCTCTAGGCGTAGAAGAGGGGGCAACAGGCAAGTTGGAAGCAGCTTCAGGCAGCGACAGAAAAGGGGCGTCGCCTTGGGAGACCAGCGCCGACCTTCCTCTCGTTGGAATCCCTTCTGGCGACTTCCTCCGGGGACTGAACTTGGACCTCGAGAAGTGATGAAGATATGTACCTAGGGTAGGGTCATAGGCCTGACCTAGACACCCTCCCCTAGGACGTCACCTTAAAACCAGAAGCATTCGAAGAGGAGTCATCATCTACTCGACCATGAGGACTTCCACTCGGAAGACTTTAAGTCACTCGACCACAGAGACTGTCACTCGACCACAAGAAGGTCTAAGGTCTCTCCAGACCACAATGGTCGGACATCACCTCATAGCTTTAATGGTCATTATGTCTCTTTATTTACAAGTGTTACCAGTAATGTCTCCCCTTTAATGTACCTTAAACCCTTTGTAACATGGGCTGGCTGGGGTCCTGGCGCACTCTATATAAGCCACCCCCCTCTACAGGCACAAGGGTTCACATCTTTTGTAAACTCACACACACATATAATCCAGTCGACCGCCTCAGGGCATCAAGACGTAGGGCTGTTACTTCTTCCGAGAAGGGCCTGAACTCGTAAAACTCGTGTGTACAACTGCTCCATAGCTAGGATCTTGCCTCCTCATACCTACCCCCCATTCTACTGTCAGTCTTAGATCCACAACTGATGAGGACATCAATACCATTGTTACACCCACAGCCCCTATTGTTACATATACTGGACCAATTACTAGAGCTCGCGCACGCCAATTAAATTACCAGGTACTTTCGTTTCTTGGTAATGATTCTAATGTTCATGAGATTATGATGCTGCCTAAATTGGATACATTTGTTTTGCTTACAAATGAAGGTCCTAGCTTGGAGAAGGATGAACATTGGAGCAAGAACACGAATGGAGTTGATGGCATGTGCAAGGGGATCAAGAACGGAGTTACAAGTGATGATTTCAGGACTTTGAAGCCGCCATAAGGAGTGCATGAAGCCTTGGACGAAATATACAAGATGCCACTTCATAATATTCGTCCATAGGCTATTCTAGGTGCTGCGTCACCTTATTAATGGGCCAGGCCCATGTAATTTCGAAATACTTAAGTATAGGCTATTTTTAGAGTCCGTATGTGTGGGGAAACAAGAGTTAGGGTTGGTTTCGGACCCCACCCTCAAGGGCCACGAAATTCCCCTCTCTTCCTCCATATATACAGCCCTTAGGGCGTCGTTTAGACTTGGGTTTTGTTTAGATTAAAAGTTCGCCATAGCTGCAACTTCGTGTACTTCGTTTGTGTCCAACGACCAGACCAAGACGTCACAGAACCCCACCTTGATCAATAAAGCTTTCATCTTATATTCGCAATATCCAGATTGCAATCTCAGCTTCTTGCTTGTTCTTCGTTTGCTCACAGGAAACAGGCCCTCGTGGTCAGGTTGATCGTGCTCCGGCATGGTCAATAACCCCTCGGAAGTTGGTTTAGCGATTGCTAAGGCGCGACGTCTCGCACGTTCGTAGTCGGATCGTCAAGGTCGACTCCCACAGAAAACGATAGCCACCATCTCATCGAAACATCGGGACACCTTTGCCTCTATCAAGTGGTATCAGATTTCCAGGTTGCTCGGTGAGATTTTACAGTTTTTCGTAGATTAGATCGAATCTGTTCTTCATACTTACAGTCCACGAAAAAGCCACAAAAAAAAATTAGGGTTAGTTCATCATATCCGAACCAATCTGAGCCTTTGCATAATCTTTTTAGGGTTTTTGCTTTGTTGAATTTGCGGTTGCATCGTCGTGTCAAGTTGCTGGTCTTAGAGTCTAGTCTTTTAGAGTTTCGAGTTCAGGTCATAAGTTGTCATGCCGCCGCCGCACCATCATCATCGCCCATCTACCACTTTTGCTTATCCGCCACCGCTCTGAATCCTTATCCATATACCACATACCACCACCGCTACCATATACCACCACCGCTGCCATATACCACAACCATATATCCACCACCAATCCGAGTTCTTCTCATATTAGGTTTGTTCTTGAGATCAATCTCAATTCCGATTCGTGTTTCCTTGCCTGCGTAGGTCTCGAAAAAAAAAAGTCTGGAGACCCCCGGGCAGTTTTTAGGCCAAAATTTTCACGGGCAAATTTTTTTTTCCCTATCCTATTTTTAGGCTTTTCTAAGTCTTTTGAGCCACGTGCCATCATAGTGATTTTTTGTCGCACTTTTTCGTCGTCGCTGCCCTGATTTCCGAAAAAAAAAGTGAATTTTTTTTTTTCGTGCCCATCCTATCAGTTTGACGAGGGAAGAGTTTTGAGACACTCGCCATTATAGTAATTTTTCGCAAAAAAAAAAGAGGAGCGCAAAAAAAAACAAGCGAAAAAAAAAGTTCCAGAGTGTGCTTTTCCCTTATTTACGTGCAGCGCCGTGATTTTGTTAGTGTTCTAGGCTCGCGTCTCTAGCACGGTCTAGCCTAGGACCAGCACAGTACCGTCGTTGAGCGTTTATTCAACTTTGCATCTCTGAATTGATTATTGCTGACCCTTTTTGCTACCATACTATAAGCCTTCCCAGCTCCACATACATCTACGTCGTGCGTTTGACTCTCCCTGGCAATCGCTCTATCCAAGCTTTTGAGAGTTTTGACTACAACGGTTGCCGATCACCGCCTGCTGCTGGGTAAGAACTGGTAAGAATTTGAGATTTTCTTGACGGATTTGTGACACCCGCCACCACCACCTCTTGTTAGTATTCTGTAGGATCATATTCTTGTGTGTTTTCTATTGTTGCTAACCATGGCAGGATCACAAGCCGACGAGACTGACTGGGAGAACATGACGAATCAGGAGTTGCATGATAAATTTCAGCAAATGATGAATGGACAGGTGCAGGATGTGCTAAACAGATTTGAAGAGGCCATGGAGAAGATAGATGACATGGAGAAGACGTTCGAAACAAAGCTCGATGACAGGTTTAATGAATTGCTCGCGCGTCTTCCACCACCACCACCGGCTGCACCTAACGCACCTCTACAACAACAACAACGACGACTACCTACACATCGTGAAACAGCCCTCCGCCGAGCGAGCCGTCTCCCTCTTGCACCTGGCCAAACTGTTGGTGCTGCTGTTGCTACTTCTGTGGCTCCTGCTGCTGATGCGGAGGAGGATGATTTTGCTGGCGATTACGAGGATGAGGTTGATCAAAATCAGAACTACGTGCCACCACCAGCACAGCAACCATCAGGTCGTCCACATGCAAATAATGGCAATGGTAGGGCTCACCCTCAGGTACGAGATCATGACCATCTCCCTAAACTAAAATTGAATATTCCACCATTTGAGGGTAGATATGTTCCTGATATATATCTTACTTGGGAGTTAGAAACTGAACAACGATTTACATGTTTACAATATCCCGAGGAGAGACGTGTTCCTGCTGCTGTTTGTGCATTCACTAGTTTTGCATGTGTTTGGTGGTCTGAGCATTGTAGATTATATCCCATTCCTGCTACTTAGGCTGCTTTGAAAACTGCTATGCGTACTCGTTGGGTTCCACCATATTATCAACGTGAATTACTTCAAAAATTGCAGCGCTTAAGACAGGGAAAAAATTCTGTAGAAGAATATTATCAGGAATTACAAACTGGCATGATTAGATGTGGTATTGTTGAGGAGAATGAAGCTATGCTTGCACGTTTTATGGGTGGATTAAATAGAGAGATTCAGACGATTCTAGAGTATAAGGAGTATACTAATATCACTCGTTTATTCCATCTTGCTTGTAAAGCTGAACGTGAAGTGCAGGATCGACAGGCATTGGCGCGGACTAACTTTTCTGCAGGTCGACCTTCTTCATGGACACCACGTGCATCATCTACTTCCACACGTTCTGCTTCACCGGCGCCTCCGTCGGCTGCCACCTCCAACCGTGATACAATAAAGCAGGCACAATCACCACTATCTGCCAAGAGCACACCTTCTGGGCCTGCAAAGAGCTCTTCTTCATCCATGGCATCAACAGGGCAGACACATGATATTATTTGTCGACGTTGCAAGGGTGGAGGTCATTATGCGAGAGAATGCCCATCTAAGCGTGTGATGATTGTTACAGAGGATGGTGGGTATGAGTCCGCTAGTGACTATGATGAGGAGACTTTGGCTCTTATTACACGTGACGAACACGGTGGAGACGATTCTGATCATGAGACGCAATACATGGCTCCTGAAGATGCTGACAGGTATGAATGTTTAGTTGCTCAACGTGTTTTGAGTGTGCAGGTTACACAAGCTGAGCAAAATCAGAGGCATAATTTGTTCCATACAAAGGGAGTTGTGAAGGAACGTTCTGTTCGCGTGATCATAGATGGAGGGAGTTGCAACAACTTGGCTAGCATCGAGATGGTGGAGAAGCTATCTCTCACCACAAGACCACATCCACATCCTTACTACATCCAATGGTTCAACAACAGCGGCAAGGTTAAGGTAACACGTACTGTTCGTGTGCATTTTAGTATCTCTACATATGCTGATTATGTTGATTGTGATGTGGTACCTATGCAAGCATGTTCCTTATTACTTGGTAGACCATGGCAATTTGATAAAAATTCTATTCACCATGGTAGAAACAATCAGTATACTCTTGTTCATAAGGATAAAAATATTACTTTGCTTCCTATGACTCCTGATTCCATTTTGAAAGATGATATTAATAGAGCTAATAAAGCAAAACAGGAGAAAACTAAGAGTGAAAATCAGATTGTGGCAAAAGAATTTGAGCAACAAATGCAGCCTAATAATAATAAACAATCTAGTGTTGCTTCTGAAATTAAATTGAAAAGTGCATGTTTACTTGCCACCAAATCTGATATTGATGATCTAGATTTTAGCAAATCTGTTTGCTATGCTTTTGTGTGCAAAGAGGCATTATTTTCATTCGAGGACGCGCCTTCCTCTTTGCCTCCTGCTGTCACTAACATTTTGCAGGAGTTCGCCGACGTCTTTCCACAAGACGTGCCGCCGGGATTACCACCTATTCGCGGGATTGAGCATCAAATTGACTTAATTCCCGGAGCATCATTACCCAACCGTGCACCATACCGTACCAATCCAGAGGAGACGAAGGAGATTATGCGTCAAGTACAAGAACTGCTCGACAAAGGTTATATACGCGAATCCCTTAGTCCTTGTGCTGTTCCTATCATTTTAGTGCCGAAAAAGGATGGTACGTCGCGTATGTGCGTTGATTGTAGAGGCATTAATAATATTACTATTCGTTATCGTCATCCTATTCCTAGGCTAGATGATATGCTTGATGAATTGAGTGGCTCTACAATATTCTCCAAAGTTGATTTGCGTAGTGGTTACCATCAAATTTGTATGAAATTGGGAGATGAATGGAAAACAGCATTTAAAACTAAGTTTGGATTATATGAGTGGTTAGTCATGCCTTTTGGGTTAACTAATGCACCTAGTACTTTCATGAGGTTAATGAACGAAGTTTTACGTGCCTTCATTGGACGATTTGTGGTAGTTTACTTTGATGACATATTGATTTATAGCAAATCTTTGGAGGACCATTTGGAACATTTACGTGCTGTTTTTATTGCTCTACGTGATGCACGTTTGTTTGGTAACCTTGGAAAGTGCACCTTTTGCACCGACCGAGTATCTTTTCTTGGCTATGTTGTTACTCCACAGGGAATTGAAGTTGATAAAGCCAAGATTGAAGCTATTGAGAGTTGGCCGCAGCCCAAAACGGTCACACAAGTGAGGAGTTTCCTTGGCCTCGCTGGTTTCTACAGGCGTTTTGTGAGAGATTTCAGCACCATTGCTGCACCTCTCAACGAGCTTACAAAGAAGGATGTACCTTTTGTTTGGGGTACCGCACAGGAAGAAGCCTTCACGGTATTGAAAGATAAGTTAACACATGCTCCTTTACTCCAACTTCCTAATTTCAATAAGACTTTTGAGCTGAATGTGATGCTAGTGGAATTGGATTAGGAGGTGTGTTATTACAAGATGGAAAACCTGTTGCATACTTTTCTGAAAAATTGAATGGGCCTAGTCTGAATTATTCTACTTATGATAAAGAATTATATGCTCTTGTTCGGACCTTAGAAACATGGCAACATTATTTATGGCCCAAGGAATTTGTTATACATTCTGATCATGAATCTTTGAAACACATTAAAAGTCAAGCAAAACTGAACCGTAGACATGCTAAATGGGTTGAATTCATTGAGACTTTCCCTTATGTCATTAAACACAAGAAGGGTAAAGAAAATGTTATTGCTGATGCCTTGTCTCGTCGTTATACTATGCTTTCACAACTTGACTTTAAAATATTTGGTTTGGAGACCATCAAGGATCAATATGTTAATGATGCTGAATTTAAAGATGTATTGCAGAATTGTAAGGAAGGGAGAACTTGGAACAAGTTCGTTCTTAACGATGGATTTGTGTTTCGTGCTAACAAGCTATGCATTCCAGCTAGCTCCGTTCGTCTTTTGTTATTGCAGGAGGCGCATGGAGGAGGATTAATGGGACACTTTGGCGTCAAGAAGACGGAGGATATACTTGCTACACATTTCTTTTGGCCAAAGATGAGACGGGATGTTGAGCGTTTTGTTGCTCGCTGCACTACATGTCAAAGAGCTAAGTCACGACTCAATCCTCATGGTTTATATATGCCTTTGCCTGTACCTAGTGTTCCTTGGGAGGATATATCTATGGACTTTGTTTTAGGTTTACCTCGAACAAAGAAGGGGAGGGATAGCATATTTGTTGTCGTGGATAGGTTCTCGAAAATGGCACACTTTATACCATGTCATAAAAGCGATGATGCTGTTAATGTTGCTGATTTGTTCTTTCGTGAAATTATTCGCTTACATGGTGTGCCAAATACTATTGTTTCAGATCGTGATACTAAATTTCTTAGCCACTTTTGGAGATGTTTATGGGCTAAGTTGGGGACTAAGCTGCTTTTTAGTACTACTTGTCACCCCCAAACTGATGGACAAACTGAAGTAGTCAATAGAACATTGTCTACTATGCTTAGGGCTGTTTTGAAGAATAACAAGAAAATGTGGGAAGAATGCTTGCCTCATATTGAATTTGCTTATAATCGTTCATTGCATTCTACTACTAAGATGTGCCCTTTTGAAATTGTGTATGGTTTCCTACCTCGTGCACCTATTGATTTGTTGCCTCTTCCATCTTCGGAGAAGGTTAATTTTGATGCTAAAGAACGTTCTGAATTTATTTTAAAAATGCATGAGTTAACTAAGGAAAACATTGAGCGTATGAATGCTAAATATAAACTTGCTAGAGATAAGGGTAGAAAACATGTTGTGTTTGCACCTGGAGATCTTGTTTGGTTACATTTGCGTAAAGATAGATTTCCTAATCTGCGCAAATCAAAGCTAATGCCACGTGCTGATGGTCCTTTTAAGGTTTTAGAGAAAATAAATGATAATGCATATAAACTTGAGCTACCTGCAGATTTTGGGGTTAGTCCCACTTTTAACATTGCAGATTTGAAGCCTTATTTGGGTGAGGAAGATGAGCTTCCGTCGAGGACGACTTCATTTCAAGAAGGGGAGGATGATGAGGACATCAATACCATTGTTACACCCACAGCCCCTACTGTTACATATACTGGACCAATTACTAGAGCTCGCGCACGCCAATTAAATTACCAGGTACTTTCGTTTCTTGGTAATGATTCTAATGTTCATGAGATTATGATGCTGCCTAAATTGGATACATTTGTTTTGCTTACAAATGAAGGTCCTAGCTTGGAGAAGGATGAACATTGGAGCAAGAACACGAATGGAGTTGATGGCATGCGCAAGGGGATCAAGAACGGAGTTACAAGTGATGATTTCAGGACTTTGAAGCCGCCATAAGGAGTGCATGAAGCCTTGGACGAAATATACAAGATGCCACTTCATAATATTCGTCCATAGGCTATTCTAGGTGCTGCGTCACCTTATTAATGGGCCAGGCCCATGTAATTTCGAAATACTTAAGTATAGGCTATTTTTAGAGTCCGTATGTGTGGGGAAACAAGAGTTAGGGTTGGTTTCGGACCCCACCATCAAGGGCCACGAAATTCCCCTCTCTTCCTCCATATATACAGCCCTTAGGGCGTCGTTTAGACTTGGGTTTTGTTTAGATTAAAAGTTCGCCATAGCTGCAACTTCGCGTACTTCGTTTGTGTCCAACGACCAGACCAAGACGTCACAGAACCCCACCTTGATCAATAAAGCTTTCATCTTATATTCGCAATATCCAGATTGCAATCTCAGCTTCTTGCTTGTTCTTCGTTTGCTCGCAGGAAACAGGCCCTCGTGGTCAGGTTGATCGTGCTCCGGCGTGGTCAATAACCCCTCGGAAGTTGGTTTAGCGATTGCTAAGGCGCGACGTCTCGCACGTTCGTAGTCGGATCGTCAAGGTCGACTCCCACAGAAAACGATAGCCACCATCTCATCGAAACATCGGGACACCTTTGCCTCTATCAACAACAGTTGGTGCCCACCGTGGGGCAGGTGTCTTAGCAATTTATTGGAGAAGTTGTGATTCTTCCGATTCCCATCATCATGGTTTCTGGCGGAGGATTGGCTGAAGGCCGCGAGATCCGTCTTGGCGTGCTCATCTTCATCGCCGACGACTCCGCTTGGCTCCACGAGGCTCCACTCGACGTCGAGGCGCTCCCCGTCCGCGGGGCGATGCACTTCCGCGCCTATGTCTGTGGTGTCCTTCTTCGACAGCCGTCGACTCAGTATGGTTCGGCTCCTACGGCATCCTCGCTTCCCGTTGTTTGCCGGCGCCAGGGATCCGGTCGATCGCGGCTTCAGCGGTGGGTGCGGCATGCGGTGGCCCGCCAATCGGCCACCCCACAAATCGCGGCAATCGAGCTCGACGAAACTCTCTACGGCCTGTTCGACTGGCTCCGTCGAGACAGCATCCAAGTGCGACAGCAGCGACCCCGCGACGGAAGTCTTGATGGTCAATGGACCATGCAGTCCTCCTGGCTTCATCCGTGAAGACGGTGGCGATGGCGTCGGCGATCCATCACATGTCCACGAGGAGTACTGCCCCGAACCCCTTTCTTTGCAGCGGAGGGAAGATCTTCGTCGTTGCAATATGGATGCACTTCACACTCCTATCGTTGGAGAAAGCCCCGAGGCCCAGGCCTTGGAGGAGGCGCACTTGGCCAACTTGGCTGAGCGCACTCGACTGGAGAACCTCCAGCGCATCCTCGACGAGCATGCCCGGCAGCGGATTCTTGAATCCAGTCGACAACAACTTTTTCCGCCTCCGACTCAGGTATACCGAACGCTGATCCAGAATCTCACAGCTGTAGCCTGAATAGCAGAGTCAATTCAACCTTCCCAGTCAGAAGCTGGCCGAGGCTTGATGCAGATCCGGGCTTTGCTCCGGGCAGCGAGAAAGTAGAATACAATAGTAGCTCAGTCGCGGAATAGAATTCATAGCAGATCTGTAGTGGAAGATACTGTCCAATCTGCTCACAGCCCAAGATCGCCTCCGCGGCGTGAGGGACGTGGGTACCAGCAGGATCAGTACAGGAACCGTGGGCAGTATGATCATCGACTCGACCACGATGACCGTTGTCGAGTGCCCACGCCTCCTCCGAGGAGTGCGTCATACGTGCCTCGGCGGCAAGATGGCAGGCGCCCCCACAGCGACAAACGAAGAATTCCTATCGACCTGAGAGAGCCAGGCTTTGTTGCAAGGTGTATCCTCGTTCAAGGTTTGATTGATAGGAACAGGGTTCACAGAGATGCCCACGATAGAGATCATCCGACTGGAAGCAGGGTCCACGTTTCAGGACCCGAGTGTTTTAGCAGAGCCATCAGAGCAGCAGTGATTCCTCCCAACTTCAGGTTGGTGACTGGAGTCAGCAAGTTCACCGGTGAGTCCAAGCCAGAAACTTGGCTTGAGGATTACCGAGTAGCTGTGCAGATTGGTGGTGGCAATGACGATGTGGCCATGAAGCACCTCCCCTTAATGTTGGAGGGTTCAACCAGAGCATGGTTGAACTAGTTGGCTCCTGGCAGCATATATAGTTGGGAGGAAGTTGCTCGAGTGTTTGTTAGAACCTTTGAAGGCACTTGCAAAAGACCGGCAGGGTTGACAGAATTGCAGTGTTGTGTTCAAAAACCGAATGAAACCTTGAGGGATTATATCCAGAGATGGATCACATTGCACCATACAGTGGAGAATGTGTCAGATCACCAAGCAATTTGTGCCTTCAAGGAAGGCGTTAAATATCGGGAGTTGAACCTAAAATTCGGTCGGACAGGAGATATGACTCTGACTCGGCTGATGGAGATTGCCACCAAATATGCCAATGGTGAGGAGGAAGGCCGACTTCGGAGTGGCAAACACAAAACAGTCGCCCAAGAAACCGGAGGAGGGAATCTCAGTCAGAAACAGAAGCGAAAGGCCGAACCAGCCGCTCCTAGTGAAGCTTTAGCTGTTACCCAAGGAAAGTTCAAAGGAAAGCCCAAAGGGCCTTGGACTCCCAAAAAATTGAAGGATAAAGATGGGAACGATGTGTTGGATTTACCATGCCATATTCATACCAAAAAAGATGAAGAAGGGAACATCATTTACCCTAAACACACCACTCGACAGTGTCGTTTCCTGATCCAGCAGTTCCGAGAGAAACAACCCAAGGAAAAGGAAAAGGAGTCGGATGAAGTTGAGGATAGGGAAGACGATGTTGATGGTTTTCCCAATGTCAATTCCACGCTGATGATTTTTGCTGATGTTGAAAGCAAAAGTCGATTGAAGGTTATTAACAGGGAGGTGATGATAGAGGCAAAGGTGTCCCGATGTTTCGATGAGATGGTGGCTATCGTTTTCTGTGGGAGTCGACCTTGACGATCCGACTACGAACGTGCGAGACGTCGCGCCTTAGCAATCGCTAAACCAACTTCCGAGGGGTTATTGACCACGCCGGAGCACGATCAACCTGACCACGAGGGCCTGTTTCCTGCGAGCAAACGAAGAACAAGCAAGAAGCTGAGATTGCAATCTGGATATTGCGAATATAAGATGAAAGCTTTATTGATCAAGGTGGGGTTCTGTGACGTCTTGGTCTGGTCGTTGGACACAAACGAAGTACGCGAAGTTGCAGCTATGGCGAACTTTTAATCTAAACAAAACCCAAGTCTAGACGACGCCCTAAGGGCTGTATATATGGAGGAAGAGAGGGGAATTTCGTGGCCCTTGAGGGTGGGGTCCGAAACCAACCCTAACTCTTGTTTCCCCACACATACGGACTCTAAAAATAGCCTATACTTAAGTATTTCGAAATTACATGGGCCTGGCCCATTAATAAGGTGACGCAGCACCTAGAATAGCCTATGGACGAATATTATGAAGTGGCATCTTGTATATTTCGTCCATGGCTTCATGCACTCCTTATGGCGGCTTCAAAGTCCTGAAATCATCACTTGTAACTCCGTTCTTGATCCCCTTGCGCATGCCATCAACTCCATTCGTGTTCTTGCTCCAATGTTCATCCTTCTCCAAGCTAGGACCTTCATTTGTAAGCAAAACAAATGTATCCAATTTAGGCAGCATCATAATCTCATGAACATTAGAATCATTACCAAGAAACGAAAGTACCTGGTAATTTAATTGGCGTGCGCGAGCTCTAGTAATTGGTCCAGTATATGTAACAGTAGGGGCTGTGGGTGTAACAATGGTATTGATGTCCTCATCATCCTCCCCTTCTTGAAATGAAGTCGTCCTCGACGGAAGCTCATCTTCCTCACCCAAATAAGGCTTCAAATCTGCAATGTTAAAAGTGGGACTAACCCCAAAATCTGCAGGTAGCTCAAGTTTATATGCATTATCATTTATTTTCTCTAAAACCTTAAAAGGACCATCAGCACGTGGCATTAGCTTTGATTTGCGCAGATTAGGAAATCTATCTTTACGCAAATGTAACCAAACAAGATCTCCAGGTGCAAACACAACATGTTTTCTACCCTTATCTCTAGCAAGTTTATATTTAGCATTCATACGCTCAATGTTTTCCTTAGTTAACTCATGCATTTTTAAAATAAATTCAGAACGTTCTTTAGCATCAAAATTAACCTTCTCCGAAGATGGAAGAGGCAACAAATCAATAGGTGCACGAGGTAGGAAACCATACACAATTTCAAAAGGGCACATCTTAGTAGTAGAATGCAATGAACGATTATAAGCAAATTCAATATGAGGCAAGCATTCTTCCCACATTTTCTTGTTATTCTTCAAAACAGCCCTAAGCATAGTAGACAATGTTCTATTGACTACTTCAGTTTGTCCATCAGTTTGGGGGTGACAAGTAGTACTAAAAAGCAGCTTAGTCCCCAACTTAGCCCATAAACATCTCCAAAAGTGGCTAAGAAATTTAGTATCACGATCTGAAACAATAGTATTTGGCACACCATGTAAGCGAATAATTTCACGAAAGAACAAATCAGCAACATTAACAGCATCATCGCTTTTATGACATGGTATAAAGTGTGCCATTTTCGAGAACCTATCCACGACAACAAATATGCTATCCCTCCCCTTCTTTGTTCGAGGTAAACCTAAAACAAAGTCCATAGATATATCCTCCCAAGGAACACTAGGTACAGGCAAAGGCATATATAAACCATGAGGATTGAGTCGTGACTTAGCTCTTTGACATGTAGTGCAGCGAGCAACAAAACGCTCAACATCCCGTCTCATCTTTGGCCAAAAGAAATGTGTAGCAAGTATATCCTCCGTCTTCTTGACGCCAAAGTGTCCCATTAATCCTCCATGCGCCTCCTGCAATAACAAAAGACGAACGGAGCTAGCTGGAATGCATAGCTTGTTAGCACGAAACACAAATCCATCGTTAAGAACGAACTTGTTCCAAGTTCTCCCTTCCTTACAATTCTGCAATACATCTTTAAATTCAGCATCATTAACATATTGATCCTTGATGGTCTCCAAACCAAATATTTTAAAGTCAAGTTGTGAAAGCATAGTATAACGACGAGACAAGGCATCAGCAATAACATTTTCTTTACCCTTCTTGTGTTTAATGACATAAGGGAAAGTCTCAATGAATTCAACCCATTTAGCATGTCTACGGTTCAGTTTTGCTTGACTTTTAATGTGTTTCAAAGATTCATGATCAGAATGTATAACAAATTCCTTGGGCCATAAATAATGTTGCCATGTTTCTAAGGTCCGAACAAGAGCATATAATTCTTTATCATAAGTAGAATAGTTCAGACTAGGCCCACTCAATTTTTCAGAAAAGTATGCAACAGGTTTTCCATCTTGTAATAACACACCTCCTAATCCAATTCCACTAGCATCACATTCAAGCTCAAAAGTCTTATTGAAATTAGGAAGTTGGAGTAAAGGAGCATGTGTTAACTTATCTTTCAATACCGTGAAGGCTTCTTCCTGTGCGGTACCCCAAACAAAAGGTACATCCTTCTTTGTAAGCTCGTTGAGAAGTGCAGCAATGGTGCTGAAATCTCTCACAAAACGCCTATAGAAACCAGCGAGGCCAAGGAAACTCCTCACTTGTGTGACCGTTTTGGGCTGCGGCCAACTCTCAATAGCTTCAATCTTGGCTTTATCAACTTCAATTCCCTGTGGAGTAACAACATAGCCAAGAAAAGATACTCGGTCGGTGCAAAAGGTGCACTTTCCAAGGTTACCAAACAAACGTGCATCACGTAGAGCAATAAAAACAGCACGTAAATGTCCCAAATGGTCCTCCAAAGATTTGCTATAAATCAATATGTCATCAAAGTAAACTACCACAAATCGTCCAATGAAGGCACATAAAACTTCGTTCATTAACCTCATGAAAGTACTAGGTGCATTAGTTAACCCAAAAGGCATGACTAACCACTCATATAATCCAAACTTAGTTTTAAATGCTGTTTTCCATTCATCTCCCAATTTCATACGAATTTGATGGTAACCACTACGCAAATCAACTTTGGAGAATATTGTAGAGCCACTCAATTCATCAAGCATATCATCTAGCCTAGGAATAGGATGACGATAACGAATAGTAATATTATTAATGCCTCTACAATCAACGCACATACGCGACGTACCATCCTCTTTCGGCACTAAAATGATAGGAACAGCACAAGGACTAAGGGATTCGCGTATATAACCTTTGTCGAGCAGTTCTTGTACTTGACGCATAATCTCCTTCGTCTCCTCTGGATTGGTACGGTATGGTGCACGGTTGGGTAATGATGCACCGGGAATTAAGTCAATTTGATGCTCAATCCCGCGAATAGGTGGTAATCCCGGTGGCACGTCTTGTGGAAAGACGTCGGCGAACTCCTGCAAAATGTTAGTGACAGCAGGAGGCAAAGAGGAAGGCACGTCCTCGAATGAAAATAATGCCTCTTTGCACACAAAAGCATAGCAAACAGATTTGCTAAAATCTAGATCGTCAATATCAGATTTGGTGGCAAGTAAACATGCACTTTTCAACTTAATTTCAGAAGCAACACTAGATTGTTTGTGATTATTAGGCTGCATTTGTTGCTCAAATTCTTTTGCCACAATCTGATTTTCACTCTTAGTTTTCTCCTGTTTTGCTTTATTAGCTCTATTAATATCATCTTTCAAAATGGAATCAGGAGTCATAGGAAGCAAAGTAATATTTTTATCCTTATGAACAAGAGTATACTGATTGTTTCTACCATGGTGAATAGAATTTTTATCAAATTGCCATGGTCTACCAAGTAATAAGGAACATGCTTGCATAGGTACCACATCACAATCAACATAATCAGCATATGTAGAGATACTAAAATGCACACGAACAGTACGTGTTACCTTAACCTTGCCGCTATTGTTGAACCATTGGATGTAGTAAGGATGTGGATGTGGTCTTGTGGTGAGAGATAGCTTCTCCACCATCTCGATGCTAGCCAAGTTGTTGCAACTCCCTCCATCTATGATCACGCGAACAGAACGTTCCTTCACAACTCCCTTTGTATGGAACAAATTATGCCTCTGATTTTGCTCAGCTTGTGTAACCTGCACACTCAAAACACGTTGAGCAACTAAACATTCATACCTGTCAGCATCTTCAGGAGCCATGTATTGCGTCTCATGATCAGAATCGTCTCCACCGTGTTCGTCACGTGTAATAAGAGCCAAAGTCTCCTCATCATAGTCACTAGCGGACTCATACCCACCATCCTCAGTAACAATCATCACACGCTTAGATGGGCATTCTCTCGCATAATGACCTCCACCCTTGCAACATCGACAAATAATATCATGTGTCTGCCCTGTTGATGCCATGGATGAAGAAGAGCTTTTTGCAGGCCCAGAAGGTGTGCTCTTGGCAGATAGTGGTGATTGTGCCTGCTTTATTGTATCACGGTTGGAGGTGGCAGCCGACGGAGGCGCCGGTGAAGCAGAACGTGTGGAAGTAGATGATGCACGTGGTGTCCATGAAGAAGGTCGACCTGCAGAAAAGTTAGTCCGCGCCAATGCCTGTCGATCCTGCACTTCACGTTCAGCTTTACAAGCAAGATGGAATAAACGAGTGATATTAGTATACTCCTTATACTCTAGAATCATCTGAATCTCTCTATTTAATCCACCCATAAAACGTGCAAGCATAGCTTCATTCTCCTCAACAATACCACATCTAATCATGCCAGTTTGTAATTCCTGATAATATTCTTCTACAGAATTTTTTCCCTGTCTTAAGCGCTGCAATTTTTGAAGTAATTCACGTTGATAATATGGTGGAACCCAACGAGTACGCATAGCAGTTTTCAAAGCAGCCCAAGTAGCAGGAATGGGATATAATCTACAATGCTCAGACCACCAAACACATGCAAAACTAGTGAATGCACAAACAGCAGCAGGAACACGTCTCTCCTCGGGATATTGTAAACATGTAAATCGTTGTTCAGTTTCTAACTCCCAAGTAAGATATATATCAGGAACATATCTACCCTCAAATGGTGGAATATTCAATTTTAGTTTAGGGAGATGGTCATGATCTCGTACCTGAGGGTGAGCCCTACCATTGCCATTATTTGCATGTGGACGACCTGATGGTTGCTGTGCTGGTGGTGGCACGTAGTTCTGATTTTGATCAACCTCATCCTCGTAATCGCCAGCAAAATCATCCTCCTCCGCATCAGCATCAGGAGCCACAGAAGTAGCAACAGCAGCACCAACAGTTTGGCCAGGTGCAAGAGGGAGACGGCTCGCTCGGCGGAGGGCTGTTTCACGATGTGTAGGTAGTCGTCGTTGTTGTTGTTGTAGAGGTGCGTTAGGTGCAGCCGGTGGTGGTGGTGGAAGACGCGCGAGCAATTCATTAAACCTGTCATCGAGCTTTGTTTCGAACGTCTTCTCCATGTCATCTATCTTCTCCATGGCCTCTTCAAATCTGTTTAGCACATCCTGCACCTGTCCATTCATCATTTGCTGAAATTTATCATGCAACTCCTGGTTCGTCATGTTCTCCCAGTCAGTCTCATCGGCTTGTGATCCTGCCATGGTTAGCAACAATAGAAAACACACAAGAATATGATCCTACAGAATACTAACAAGAGGTGGTGGTGGCGGGTGTCACAAATCCGTCAAGCAAATCTCAAATTCTTACCAGTTCTTACCCAGCAGCAGGCGGTGATCGGCAACCGTTGTAGTCAAAACTCTCAAAAGCTTGGATAGAGCGATTGCCAGGGAGAGTCAAACGCACGACGTAGAGGTATGTGGAGCTGGGAAGGCTTATAGTATGGTAGTAAAAAGGGTCAGCAATAATCAATTCAGAGATGCAAAGTTGAATAAACGCTCAACGACGGTACTGTGCTGGTCCTAGGCTAGACCGTGCTAGAGACGCGAGCCTAGAACACTAACAAAATCACGGCGCTGCACGTAAATAAGGGAAAGGCACACTCTGGAACTTTTTTTTTTGCGCTCCTCTTTTTTTTTTGCGCTCCTCTTTTTTTTTTGCGCTCCTCTTTTTTTTTTTTGCGAAAAATTACTATAATGGCGAGTGTCTCAAAACTCTTCCCTCGTCAAACTGATAGTATGGGCACGAAAATTTTTTTTCCACTTTTTTTTTCGGAAATCAGGGCAGCGACGACGAAAAAGTGCGACAAAAAATCACTATGATGGCACGTGGCTCAAAAGACTCAGAAAAGCCTAAAAATAGGATAGGGAAAAAAAATTTTGCCCGAGAAAATTTTGGCCTAAAAACTGCCCGGGGGTCTCCAGACTCTTTTTTTTTTCCGAGACCTACGCAGGCAAGGAAACACGAATCGGAATTGAGATTGATCTCAAGAACAATCCTAATATGAGAAGAACTCGGATTGGTGGTGGATATATGGTTGTGGTATATGGCAGCGGTGGTGGTATATGGTAGCGGTGGTGGTATGTGGTATATGGATAAGGATTCAGAGCGGTGGCGGATAAGCAAAAGTGGTAGATGGGCGATGATGATGGTGCGGCGGCGGCGTGACAAATTATGACCAGAACTCGAAACTCTAAAAGACTAGACTCTAAGACCAGCAACTTGACACGACGATGCAACCGCAAATTCAACAAAGCAAAAACCCTACAAAGATTATGCAAAGGCTCAGATTGGTTCGGATATGATGAACTAACCCTAAAAATTTTTTTTGTGGCTTTTTCGTGGACTGTAGGTATGAAGAACAGACTCGATCTAATCTACGAAAAACTGTAAAATCTCACCGAGCAACCTGGAAATCTGATACCACTTGATAGAGGCAAAGGTGTCCCGATGTTTCGATGAGATGGTGGCTATCGTTTTCTGTGGGAGTCGACCTTGACGATCCGACTACGAACGTGCGAGACGTCGCGCCTTAGCAATCGCTAAACCAACTTCCGAGGGGTTATTGACCACGCCGGAGCACGATCAACCTGACCACGAGGGCCTGTTTCCTGCGAGCAAACGAAGAACAAGCAAGAAGCTGAGATTGCAATCTGGATATTGCGAATATAAGATGAAAGCTTTATTGATCAAGGTGGGGTTCTGTGACGTCTTGGTCTGGTCGTTGGACACAAACGAAGTACGTGAAGTTGCAGCTATGGCGAACTTTTAATCTAAACAAAACCCAAGTCTAGATGACGCCCTAAGGGCTGTATATATGGAGGAAGAGAGGGGAATTTCGTGGCCCTTGAGGGTGGGGTCCGAAACCAACCCTAACTCTTGTTTCCCCACACATACGGACTCTAAAAATAGCCTATACTTAAGTATTTCGAAATTACATGGGCCTGGCCCATTAATAAGGTGACGCAGCACCTAGAATAGCCTATGGACGAATATTATGAAGTGGCATCTTGTATATTTCGTCCATGGCTTCATGCACTCCTTATGGCGGCTTCAAAGTCCTGAAATCATCACTTGTAACTCCGTTCTTGATCCCCTTGCGCATGCCATCAACTCCATTCGTGTTCTTGCTCCAATGTTCATCCTTCTCCAAGCTAGGACCTTCATTTGTAAGCAAAACAAATCTATCCAATTTAGGCAGCATCATAATCTCATGAACATTAGAATCATTACCAAGAAACGAAAGTACCTGGTAATTTAATTGGCGTGCGCGAGCTCTAGTAATTGGTCCAGTATATGTAACAGTAGGGGCTGTGGGTGTAACAATGGTATTGATGTCCTCATCAGGTGAACATGGTTGCTCCGGCAACACCCAGTTATTTGAAGTGGTCCCAGCAGCCATCATGTTCGACCAATCGGACCACCTAGCGCATATAGCCACCCCCGGGAGGCAAGCATTGGTGGTTGAACCAGTAGCCGAAGGCACTCGACTGACTAAAGTGCTGATGGATGGTGGCAGTGGCCTGAATATCCTTTATGCTGAAACCTTAAAGGGAATGGGCATTCCGATGTCCAAGCTTAGTGAAAGCAACATGAGTTTCCATGGTGTTATACCTGGCAAGAAGGCCCAGTCACTCGGCCAGATCACCCTTGATGTGCTTTTCGGTGATTCTAAGAATTACCGCAAGGAAAAGTTGATGTTTGAGGTAGTGAATTTCAAGAGTGCTTACCATGCCATTCTTGGGAGACCCGCTTATGCATGTTTTATGGCTCGACCATGTTACATGTATCTCAAATTGAAGATGCCTAGCCCCAGAGAAGTAATCACTGTCACTGGCAATCGGCAGAAGGCAGAAAAGTGCTTCCAGAAGGGCTCAAAAAATTTCGATGCGCAGATGGCAGTATTAGAACTGCAAGAGTGTCAGACAAATGCAGATCTGAGTGATTTGCTGCATGCCAAGAAGCCTGCCACAGACTCTGCATTTCAGTCGTCGGGGGAAACAAAGCTGATTCATATTCACACGACCGATCCCAATACTGCTCTGACCCACATCTCGTCAACATTCAATAGCAAATAGGAAGAAGCAGTCATCCAGTTCCTCCATGAGAACTGGGGCATATTTGCATGGAAACCTTCGGACATGCCGGGTGTACCCAGGGGACTGGCTGAGCATCGTTTGCGAGTCGACCCAAAAGTAAAACCAGTCAAGGAACATCTCCGATGGTCTGCCGTCGAGAAGAGAAAAGCAATTCGCGAGGAGGTAGCTTGGCTCCTGGCAGTTGAGTTCATCCGAGATATTTACCACTCCGAGTGGCTCGCCAATGTCATCATGGTCCCCAAGAAGGATGATTCACTTCGCATGTGCATTGACTTCAAGCATATCAATCGGGCCTACCCGAAAGATTATTTTCCTCTTCCCCGCATCGACCAAATTGTCAACTCAACTGCGGGGTGTGAGCGTTTGTCCTTTTTGGACGCCTATTCCGGGTACCATCAGATCCAACTGTATGGACCCGATGAGATAAAAACGTCTTTCATCACTCCATTCGGATGTTTCTGTTATGTCACTATGCCATTCGGCCTGAAGAACGCCGGAGCCACATTCATGAGGATGATCCAGAAGTGTCTGCTCACTCAAATCAGTCGAAATGTGGAAGCATACATGGATGACATTGTGGTCAAGTCACGTAAAGGTTCCGACCTACTGGCTGACCATGCCGAAACCTTTGCCAACCTCAGAAGGTATGATATCAAGCTTAATCCATCAAAGTGCACATTCGGAGTTCCTGGTGGAATGTTACTCGGTTTTCTCATTTCTGAACGAGGAATCAACGCTAACCCAAAGAAAGTTGGTGCCATTCTTCGGACGAAACGCCCTGTGCGTGTGCATGATGTCTAGAAGCTTACCGGTTGTTTGGCCGCCTTGAGTCGATTCATTTCTCATCTCGGTGAAAAGGCACTGCCTCTTTACCGACTGATGAAGAAGTCTGATAAGTTCGAGTGGACTCCCGAAGCTGATGCAGCGTTTGTAGAGCTCAAAGCCCTGCTTTCCACCCAGCCGGTGCTTGCTACACAATCAACAAAGAGCCTTTACTGCTTTACATTGCAGCCACTGGACAAGTTGTCAGTACAGTACTCACGGTCGAGCGGGAAGAAGAAGGAAAAACTTATAAAGTTCAGCCCCCAGTACATTACGTTTCTGAAGTTCTGACTCCATCAAAGCAAAGATATCCCCATTATCAGAAGCTTATTTATGGAATTTACATGACCACAAAAAAGGTTGCACACTATTTCTCTGATCATTCTGTTACAGTCGTCAGCGACGCTCCATTATCGGAGATTTTGAACAACAGAGATGCAAATGGTCGAGTGGCAAAGTGGGCAATTGAACTCCTTCCCCTGGATATCAAGTTTGAACAAAATAAGGCTATTAAGTCCCAAGCAATAGCTGATTTCCTCGCCGAGTGGATCGAACAGCAACTTCCGGCCCAGATTCACTCGGAGCATTGGACCATGTTCTTCGATGGGTCCAAGATGCTGAATGGTTCCGGTGCTGGTGTAGCGTTGGTCTCCCCTCGTGGTGACAAACTCAGTTATGTTCTCCAGATTCACTTTGACTCCTCCAACAATGAGGCTAAATACGAGGCACTTCTATATGGGTTGTGTATGGCCATTTCACTCGGCGTCCGTCGCCTCATGGTCTATGGCGACTCGGATTTAGTGGTCAATCAGGTGATGAAGGAGTGGGACGTCAGAAGCCCAACCATGACTGGTTATTGCAATGTAGTAAGAAAGTTAGAAAAGAGGTTCGAGGGGTTAGAGCTCCATCACATCCCTCGACTGAAAAATCAAGCAGCCGATGATCTGGCAAATATAGGCTCCAAGAGAGAAGCCATTCCCAGTAATGTGTTCTTGGAGCATATTCATACCCCTTCAGTTCAAGAAGATCCCTTCACTGAAGAGCCCCCACAACCAAAGAGTGCCACCAATTTGACTAAAATCGAGATACCAGCCGTGGTCAACTTAATCACGGAAGTTTTGGTCATCACCCCGATTAGACAGTACCATATATCGCATACATTCTTAGAAGAGAACTCCCAGAATACGAAGAAGAAGCTCGACAGATCATCCATCGATCTAAGGCCTTTAATGTGATAAGAGGACAATTGTTTAGAGAAAGTGTGACTGGAGTTTGCCAGAAATGCACAACACTTGAAGAAGGTCGAGTGATCCTCAACGATATCCACTCGGGGACTTGTGGTCACCATGCGTCCTCTCGGACCATTGTGGCCAAAGCATACCGAGTGGGATTTTACTGGCCTCGGTCAAATGAGATGGCACAAGAGATAGTCTACAAATGTGAAGGTTGCCAGTTTTGCTCCAACATGTCTCACAAGCCTGCGTCAGCCCTGAAGACCATTCCACTCGTCTGGCCTTTTGCTGTTTGGGGGTTGGATATGGTTGGACCGTTGAGGACTGGCAGGAGTGGATTCACTCATGTGCTTGTAGCAGTCGACAAGTTCACCAAGTGGATTGAAGCCAAGACTATCAAGAACCTTGATCCCAGTACTGTTGTCAGCTTCATCAGAGAGATAACGTTCAGCTATGGTGTTCCACACAGCATCATCACTAACAATGGGTCAAACTTCGATTCTGATGAGTTCAGGATTTTCTGTGCTTCACAAGGTACTCGAGTCGACTATGCCTCAGTCGCCCACCCCTAGTCGAATGGGCAAGCTGAAGGAGCAAATGGTTTGATTCTCAAAGGACTGAAACCCCGACTGATGCGCGACCTCAAACACGCAGCAGGAGCCTGGGTCGATGAACTTCCATCAGTATTATGGGGATTGAGTACAACTCCCAATCGGTCAACTGGCAGAACCCCATATTTCTTGGTTTATGGAGCCGAAGCTGTACTTCCGAATGACTTGCTCCACAATGCATCCCGAGTCGAGCTATTCACAAAGGAAGAAGCAGAACAAGGAAGGCAGGATGGAGTTGACCTCCTACAAGAAGAAAGAGAGATGGCCTTGATCTGATCAACCATCTATCAGCAAGACTTGCGTCGATTCCATGCCAGAAACGTGAGGGGTCGAGCATTTCAAGAGGGAGACTTAGTTCTCTGAGTGGATCAGCAGAAACCACACAAGCTTGCTCCCTCTTGGGAAGGCCCCTTCGTGGTCACCAGAGTGCTCCACAATGGAGCATACCACCTGTACAACATCGAGCACAAGAAAGATGAGCCGCGCGCCTAGAATGCAGAGCTGCTCCGCCCCTTTTATACTTAAGTACTCAGTCTGTTGAGATATAATAAGTCCTTTATTGTGTGTTTATCAAAGACAAGAGTTTTGCAGTCTTCTAAAGAGATTGTCGATTTTTTACGCTTGTTTCTGAAATCCCCAGTGGGTGGCTTAGCTGCGAATCCGTTTCGCCTAAGTTTAAAAAATCCTACTGAGTGATGAACAAGCCTCTCACTCGGGGGCTTAGCTGCGAATCCGTTTCTCCTAAGTTTTAAAAATCCTACCGAGTGATGAGCAAGCTTGTCGGTGTCAAAACCGGCGGATCTCGGGTAGGGGGGTCCCGAACTATGCGTCTAAGGCGGATGGTAACAGGAGGCAGGGGACACGATGTTTTACCCAGGTTCGGGCCCTCTTGATGGAGGTAAAACCCTACATCCTGCTTGATTTATTCTTGATGATATGGGTATTACAAGAGTTGATCTACCACGAGATCGGAGAGGCTAAACCCTAGAAGCTAGCCTATGGTATGATTGTATGTTGTCCTACGGACTAAAACCCTCCGGCTTATATAGACACCGGAGGGGGCTAGGGTTACACAAGGTCGGTTACAAAGGAGGAGATATCCATATCCGTACTGCCTAGCTTGCCTTCCACGCCAAGTAGAGTCCCATCCGGACCCGAGACGAAGTCTTCAATCTTGTATGTTCATAGTCCAACAGTTCGGCCAAAGGATATAATCCGGCTGTCCGGATACCCCCTAATCCAGGACTCCCTTAGTAGCCCCCGAACTAGGCTTCAATGACGATGAGTCCGACGCACAGTGTTGTCGTCGGCATTGCAAGGCGGGTTCTTCTCCATATTTCGAACGTTTGTAAAGCAGTGTCCGGTCCCATAAATGTTTGGACCCCTTGGCTTCTGCGCCCAATAAGGGCTATCTCCAATGTGTCGAATTAATACGAGGCGCCAGGGTGTTTTTACATTCGCCCCCCTAGCCAGATAAAAAAATTGTCTATTAAAAGGATGAGGATTCTCAGATCCGATCCATACCATCCTCCCCCAGCGAGAGTCCATTAGAGCGTGCTTCGGAAAGATCCATTCCAGCATGGCCGACCTCCGCAGCTCCTCCTCCCGCCCCCGTAGCCCTAAGCCCGGTGATTGGGAGAGGCGTTCAGTCCCACACAGTCGATTAATCGAACTGCACACTAAGGTATTTCTCCCTCCAGCATACATGGTGCCCGCTCTAGCCGGGCTTGCCACCTACAATGGAGGGGAGCAAGCGGAGAGCTTTCCCAGTCCCTCTACGGGGGATCGGGTCTGCCTTGTTCCTTATTTATTAAGGGGACTCGAATTTCCAATTCATTCGTTTCTCCGCGGGCTATTGGAGTTCTACGGCCTCCAATTACACAATTTCACCCCTGCCTCCCTTCTACACATCGCCGGCTATGTCGCTCTCTGCGAGTTGTTCCTGGGCTGCGAGGCTCATTTCGAGCTATGGAAAAGGTTGTTTTGCCTCGTCCCTCGCACACAGAGGGGGTCACATTATCAAGTGGGCGGAGCCGAAATATGGCGCATCGCCGGAACCGGATACCTATCCGGTACCCCGAAGAAGTCGTCCGAAGACTGGCCTTCGGAATGGTTTTATATGGAGGACGTTCCCCTTCCGGACCCTGTTCGGCGGAGTCTTCCTGAATTTAGCAATTCTCCTCTGAAGAAACGCCGAAGTTCGTGCCCACGGAGCTCCCAGGAGGAAGACAATGGAGAAGTCCTTTACCTGATGAACCGGATTAAAGCACTGGCTCAATCAGGATTGACAGTAATTGAACATATGTCGATTTGCATAATGCGGGGAGTGCAGCCACTTCAATATCGTTGGCACCCCTTATGGTGCTTTAACGGGGCGGATGATGCCACCCGCTGTGGGCGCAAGGGTCCGGACAATGCTGCCGCTTTAGCAAAAATTCTGTCTGAATTGTTCAAGGGAGAGGAAGAGGAGTTCATCCGCATCAAGCCACGGGATGGATTCTCCATGTACAATCCTCCAAGTTGGGTAAGTTATATCCCCTTACTCCCATTCTTCCCGCATTCTTTGTCATAAGTATTCACCTTGCCATTTTGCGGCAGGAACTACGAAAACCCATAAAGGAGGTCAGCAGCCCCTCTCCACAATCGGAGGACCCTGACCGGGCCCTCCACTCCGGACTCGAAGAAGATCCGGTCATATTCGTGGAGCTGATAGACCGGCAGTTCTATCAGCTAAGCTGCGATGATGCCATGGTGACCATTACGGCTGACTATCCCAGACTGCTTCCTGCATCGCACTAAGAAAAACCAAAAATCCCAACTCCAAAAACTAGGATCCCCTTCTAGACACTTCACCTACCATATACATATGGCGTTTTTATAGGGATGGCATTCGGGACGCCCTGCCGAACCCGCAGCAACTCGCCAACAAGAGGCACCGAGGCCGGGCAGGCCAAAAAGGAAGGCGGTCAGGACAGAGACGTTGGCGCAAAGGTATAACAGAAATCCCGCTCTGTGATTGTCGTCTTTCTCGAAATGTAATGATGCCCATGTTTCCTTTAACAGAAAAAACGCTCGCCGGAATATGTCCGGTGATGTTGCTAATCACGCTTCCACCAGTCGAGCGCCAGGACCGGACATAGAGGCGGAAGCCGATATGGGGCGGGCACAGGATAATCCTCCTACAGAGGATGCGGATAGATTATCTGCCACAAATTTAGAAGTGGAAAGCGCCATGAATCATAGGCGCCGCCGGGCCGTACTCCGCGACGCTTGTTTCTCACCAGAGGCATTTGATGCCTTCAATTCTGGAGAGGCGTACCTCCGTGCTGCTCAAGATGGTCTAGCCAGAGCCACAGATCAGTATGTAAAGGATGTACAGGTAAGTAAATCTGACGATTATATGTATCAGTAGCCCCTGAGACTTGAAACAGTTAGTAGAACTAATTTAAGGATCATCTTTATTGTGCAGGTTCTTATAGAGAAGAATACTCGGCTGTCACAGGAGCTGGAGGAATGCAAGGCCCAACTGCGGGCCGCTGTTGCCGCATTGAAGGAACCGAAAAAGTCCCCCTCTGGTAACATTTAAAGAATGATGGTTACCATATAGTGTGCGGCGTGTCTGCAGATCTAACAATAGATGTTGCAGATGAATCCGGAGGAAATCTGGAGGACCAGCATGTCGTGCGACAGCTACAGGCTGGCGAACGTGTGCTGACTGAGGTCAGGCGGGAGAAAAACAATCTCCGAGACGCCAATACCAAGCTGAGCGTGGAACTAAAAGACGTTCGAGCCCAGCTTGCAGACTCCGAGAAGGAGAATAAGCGGCTTTGACGCGGCATTTTCAGTAAGTGCTTGAACAAATCCTTTTGAAGGAGTTCAGCAAAGAAGCCGACTTACAGTGTTATGTCTGTAGGTATGTTGATGGGTTGTCCCGCGGAGGAAATGCTCGGGTCTGCGGGTGATCTTCTATCCGAGCTCTCACAACTGCATGAACGAGTTCGGCAGGTGATGCAAGGTATTGCCCAGGCCTTATGGCCATCCGTCTCCTTGCCAGAAGGCGTTGAAGGGCTTACGGAGAAGATCAAGGGAGCACGGCGGCGCTTCCGATTATGGAAGATATCGGCCTGCCGTCAAGGTGCCCGGGAAGCCTGGGCCATGGTGAAGACGCGGTATACCAAGGCTGACCCAAATCACATGGCCGAGGTCGGACCTGTGGGGCCCGATGGAAAAGAGATTTCCGTTAGCTTAGTTTATGGGCAAGTAGAATTAGCCGCAAAGTATTCCCAACAGGATTGTAGGCTAGACCACCTGTTGGATGGTATAGAAGCGGAATTTAGTTAGTCTGCATGACTATGTAATTAAAGTGACATGTATAATGCCTTCTAGTTGTATTGTAGATCATTTGTCATGGCGGACATTTTCGCTTCAACCTCGGGACCCGATAGTCCGGAGTGTATCCGAATACCCGCTTAGTTATATAAGAACCGGGGTATGCGTGGAGACCAGGCGTAGGGGTCATTAGTGCTTGAACAGACAAGTGCCCAACTAGTTATCTTATATTACATGGGTAGTAAGAAACATCTTCCATGGAGAATAGTTCCGTTAAGGGTTCCTTTCCCTGGGTACGCATGCCCTAAAGTGCATGTCCGGACTGCGATAGGAAACGCAGGAAAAAACATCTGGGGGCACATATGGAAACTAAATAAAAACCATCTTTTGTTCACCGACCGAATATTCTCTTAAGAACGCTAGCTTTCGGCTTTACCCAGTCTGAGGTACACATCCGGCTGACCCGGCAATAACAATCGCAGAGGTGCTCCCCTTATGCCCTAGCCGAATTAACGGGAACATAGAGCATAAATACAAGAGCCAGGCAACCAAGCTTGGCCAAAACTTAAGTCATATCGATGCATATAATGGCGAAAAAAGGTACATGCGGAAGTATAACACATGTGCGGGGCATGAGGCCCAGATAAATAATTAAGCTTCTGTGAAAGAAGCCCCCAGTTATGATGAGCGCAGCTAGCGCATCTATTATGTGTACGCGAGGCACAAGTTGGCCCTTGAAGGCCTAGAGAAAGAATAAAAGAAAGAAAGAAAAACAAGACAGATAATGTATATACAAAAAATGGACAGAGGAAGGAGACGAACATAGAGTCCGGTGCTAGGCTTAGAATCTTCGGAGCCTGGCCGCGTTCCATGGGTTCGGCTCGAGTCGATTAGTCGATGCATCCCGCAGACGGTATGCTCCACCGGTCAGAACTTGGTCAATAATAAAGGGACCTTCCCATTTGGGCTCGAGCTTGTTCTTTTTCTTATCCGGTAGGCATAGAACTAGTTCGCCAATGTTATAAGTTTTGGCCCGTACATCTCTGCTTTGGTATCTGCGAGCCTGTTGCTGATAAAATGCGAAACGGGCTTTTGCCATGTCGCGCTCCTCCTCCATGGTGTCCAGACTGTCCTGCCGATCGAGCTCGGCTTCTCTTTCTTGGTACATACGCACTCGAGGTGAGTCATGAATTATGTCACAGGGCAGGACTGCCTCTGCGCCGTACACCATAAAGAAGGGTGTATATCCGGTACTACGATTCGGCGTGGTCCGCAGCCCCCAGAGTACAGAGTCGAGCTCCTCTACCCAGTGCGTGTTAGACTCTGTTAAGGACCTCACTAATCTTGGTTTAATGCCGCTCATTATAAGACCGTTTGCTCGCTCAACTTGGCCGTTCGTTTATGGGTGATAGACTGAAGCATAATCGAGCTTGATGCCCATTTTGCTACACCAGAGTTTTACCTCATCGGCTGTGAAGTTCGTGTCGTTGTCAGTGATGATGCTGTGGGGGGCGCCATAACGGTGTACGACCCCGGATATGAAGTCTATCAGCGGTCCGGATTTGGCTGTTTTAACAGGTTTGGCTTCTATCCATTTGGTGAATTTATCCACCATGACCAGTAAGTATTTTTTCTTGTGGGTTCCCCCTTTAAGGGGTCCAACCATGTCAAGCCCCCAGACCGCGAAGGGCCACGTAATGGGGATTCTTTGGAGGGCGGTGGGTGGCATGTGGCTTTGATTTGCAAAAAGCTGGCAACCGGCGCAGCGTTGGACCAAGTCCTGTGCATATGCCCTGGCCGTCGGCCAATAGAATCCTATATGGAAGGCCTTGCTTACAAGAGCCCGGGCTGCGGTGTGGTGGCCGTCGAGTCCGGCGTGAATTTCTGCCAAAAGGTTCCGTCCTTCCTCCTCGGAGATGCACCTTTGAAGGACTCCGGTAGTGCTTTTTTTTATACATTTCTCCCTCATGGACCCTGTAGGCCTTAGATCGCCGCACTATGCAGCGTGCCTCATTTTGGTCCACCGGAAGTTCCTGCCTAGTTAGGTGATAGAGGCAAAGGTGTCCCGATGTTTTGATGAGATGGTGGCTATCGTTTTCTGTGGGAGTCGACCTTGACGATCCGACTACGAACGTGCGAGACGTCGCGCCTTAGCAATCGCTAAACCAACTTCCGAGGGGTTATTGACCACGCCGGAGCACGATCAACCTGACCACGAGGGCCTGTTTCCTGCGAGCAAACGAAGAACAAGCAAGAAACTGAGATTGCAATCTGGATATTGCGAATATAAGATGAAAGCTTTATTGATCAAGGTGGGGTTCTGTGACGTCTTGGTCTGGTCGTTAGACACAAACGAAGTACGAGAAGTTGCAGCTAGGGCGAACTTTTAATCTAAACAAAACCCAAAGTCTAAACGACGCCCTAAGGGCTGTATATATGGAGGAAGAGGGGGGAAATTCGTGGCCCTTGAGGGTGGGGTCCGAAACCAACCCTAACTCTTGTTTCCCCACACATACGGACTCTAAAAATAGCCTATACTTAAGTATTTCGAAATTACATGGGCCTGGCCCATTAATAAGGTGACGCAGCACCTAGAATAGCCTATGGACGAATATTATGAAGTGGCATCTTGTATATTTCGTCCAAGGCTTCATGCACTCCTTATGGCGGCTTCAAAGTCCTGAAATCATCACTTGTAACTCCGTTCTTGATCCCCTTGCGCATGCCATCAACTCCATGCGTGTTCTTGCTCCAATGTTCATCCTTCTCCAAGCTAGGCCCTTCATTTGAAAGAAAAACAAATGTATCCAATTTAGGCAGCATCATAATCTCATGAACATTAGAATCATTACCAAGAAACGAGAGTACCTGGTAATTTAATTGGCGTGCGTGAGCTCTAGTAATTGGTCCAGTATATGTAACAGTAGGGGCTGTGGGTGTAACAATGGTATTGATGTCCTCATCATCCTCCCCTTCTTGAAATGAAGTCGTCCTCGACGGAAGCTCATCTTCCTCACCCAAATAAGGCTTCAAATCTGCAATGTTAAAAGTGGGACTAACCCCAAAATCTGCAGGTAGCTCAAGTTTATATGCATTATCATTTATTTTCTCTAAAACCTTAAAAGGACCATCAGCACGTGGCATTAGCTTTGATTTGCGCAGATTAGGAAATCTATCTTTATGCAAATGTAACCAAACAAGATCTCCAGGTGCAAACACAACATGTTTTCTACCCTTATCTCCAGCAAGTTTATATTTAGCATTCATACGCTCAATGTTTTCCTTAGTTAACTCATGCATTTTTAAAATCAATTCAGAACGTTCTTTAGCATCAAAATTATCCTTCTCCGAAGATGGAAGAGGCAACAAATCAATAGGTGCACGAGGTAGGAAACCATACACAATTTCAAAAGGGCACATCTTAGTAGTAGAATGCAATGAACGATTATAAGCAAATTCAATATGAGGCAAGCATTCTTCCCACATTTTCTTGTTATTCTTCAAAACAGCCCTAAGCATAGTAGACAATGTTCTATTGACTACTTCAGTTTGTCCATCAGTTTGGGGGTGACAAGTAGTACTAAAAAGCAGCTTAGTCCCCAACTTAGCCCATAAACATCTCCAAAAGTGGCTAAGAAATTTAGTATCACGATCTGAAACAATAGTAATTGGCACACCATGTAAGCGAATAATTTCACGAAAGAACAAATCAGCAACATTAACAGCATCATCGCTTTTATGACATGGTATAAAGTGTGCCATTTTCGAGAACCTATCCACGACAACAAATATGCTATCCCTCCCCTTCTTTGTTCTAGGTAAACCTAAAACAAAGTCCATAGATATATCCTCCCAAGGAACACTAGGTACAGGCAAAGGCATATATAAACCATGAGGATTGAGTCGTGACTTAGCTCTTTGACATGTAGTGCAGCGAGCAACAAAACGCTCAACATCCCGTCTCATCTTTGGCCAAAAGAAATGTGTAGCAAGTATATCCTCCGTCTTCTTGACGCCAAAGTGTCCCATTAATCCTCCTCCATGCACCTCCTGCAACAACAAAAGACGAACGGAGCTAGCTGGAATGCATAGCTTGTTAGCACGAAACACAAATCCATCGTTAAGAACGAACTTGTTCCAAGTTCTCCCTTCCTTACAATTCTGCAATACATCTTTAAATTCAGCATCATTAACATATTGATCCTTGATGGTCTCCAAACCAAATATATTAAAGTCAAGTTGTGAAAGCATAGTATAACGACGAGACAAGGCATCAGCAATAACATTTTCTTTACCCTTCTTGTGTTTAATCACATAAGGGAAAGTCTCAATGAATTCAACCCATTTAGCATGTCTACGGTTCAGTTTTGCTTGACTTTTAATGTGTTTCAAAGATTCATGATCAGAATGTATAACAAATTCCTTGGGCCATAAATAATGTTGCCATGTTTCTAAGGTCCGAACAAGAGCATATAATTCTTTATCATAAGTAGAATAGTTCAGACTAGGCCCACTCAATTTTTCAGAAAAGTATGCAACAGGTTTTCCATCTTGTAATAACACACCTCCTAATCCAATTCCACTAGCATCACATTCAAGCTCAAAAGTCTTATTGAAATTAGGAAGTTGGAGTAAAGGAGCGTGTGTCAACTTATCTTTCAATACCGTGAAGGCTTCTTCCTGTGCGGTACCCCAAACAAAAGGCACATCCTTCTTTGTAAGCTCGTTGAGAGGTGCAGCAATGGTGCTGAAATCTCTCACAAAACGCCTATAGAAACCAGCGAGGCCAAGGAAACTCCTCACTTGTGTGACCGTTTTGGGCTGCGGCCAACTCTCAATAGCTTCAATCTTGGCTTTATCAACTTCAATTCCCTGTGGAGTAACAACATAGCCAAGAAAAGATACTCGATCGGTGCAAAAGGTGCACTTTCCAAGGTTTCCAAACAAACGTGCATCACGTAGAGCAATAAAAACAGCATGTAAATGTTCCAAATGTTCCTCCAAAGATTTGCTATAAATCAATATGTCATCAAAGTAAACTACCACAAATCGTCCAACGAAAGCACGTAAAACTTCGTTCATTAACCTCATGAAAGTACTAGGTGCATTAGTTAACCCAAAAGGCATGACTAACCACTCATATAATCCAAACTTAGTTTTAAATGCTGTTTTCCATTCATCACCCAATTTCATACGAATTTGATGGTATCCACTACGCAAATCAACTTTGGAGAATATTGTAGAGCCACTCAATTCATCAAGCATATCATCTAGCCTAGGAATAGGATGACGATAACGAATAGTAATATTATTAATGCCTCTACAATCAACGCACATACGCGACGTACCATCCTTTTTCGGCACTAAAATGATAGGAACAGCACAAGGACTAAGGGATTCGCGTATATAACCTTTGTCGAGCAGTTCTTGTACTTGACGCATAATCTCCTTCGTCTCCTCTGGATTGGTACGGTATGGTGCACGGTTGGGTAGCGAAGCACCGGGAATTAAGTCAATTTGATGCTCAATCCCTCGAATAGGTGGTAATCCCGGTGGCACGTCTTGTGGAAAGACGTCAGCGAACTCCTGCAAAATGTTAGTGACAGTAGGGGGCAAAGAGGAAGGCACGTCCTCGAATGAAAATAATGCCTCTTTGCACACAAAAGCATAGCAAACAGATTTGCTAAAATCTAGATCATCAATATCAGATTTGGTGGCAAGTAAACATGCACTTTTCAATTTAATTTCAGAAGCAACACTAGATTGTTTATTATTATTAGGCTGCATTTGTTGCTCAAATTCTTTTGCCACAATCTGATTTTCACTCTTAGTTTTCTCCTGTTTTGCTTTATTAGCTCTATTAATATCATCTTTCAAAATGGAATCAGGAGTCATAGGAAGCAAAGTAATATTTTTATCCTTATGAACAAGAGTATACTGATTGTTTCTACCATGGTGAATAGAATTTTTATCAAATTGCCATGGTCTACCAAGTAATAAGGAACATGCTTGCATAGGTACCACATCACAATCAACATAATCAGCATATGTAGAGATACTAAAATGCACACGAACAGTACGTGTTACCTTAACCTTGCCGCTGTTGTTGAACCATTGGATGTAGTAAGGATGTGGATGTGGTCTTGTGGTGAGAGATAGCTTCTCCACCATCTCGATGCTAGCCAAGTTGTTGCAACTCCCTCCATCTATGATCACGCGAACAGAACGTTCCTTCACAACTCCCTTTGTATGGAACAGATTATGCCTCTGATTTTGCTCAGCTTGTGTATCCTGCACACTCAAAACACGTTGAGCAACTAAACATTCATACATGTCAGCATCTTCAGGAGCCATGTATTGCGTCTCATGATCAGAATCGTCTCCACCGTGTTCGTCACGTGTAATAAGAGCCAAAGTCTCCTCATCATAGTCACTAGCGGACTCATACCCACCATCCTCAGTAACAATCATCACACGCTTAGATGGACATTCTCTCGCATAATGACCTCCACCCTTGCAACGTCGACAAATAATATCATGTGTTTGCCCTGTTGATGCCATGGATGAAGAAGAGCTCTTTGCAGGCCCAGAAGGTGTGCTCTTGGCAGATAGTGGTGATTGTGCCTGCTTTATTGTATCACGGTTGGAGGTGGCAGCCGACGGAGGCGTCGGTGTAGCAGAACGTGTGGAAGTAGATGATGCACGTGGTGTCCATGAAGAAGGTCGACCTGCAGAAAAGTTAGTCCGCGCCAATGCCTGTCGATCCTGCACTTCACGTTCAGCTTTACAAGCAAGATGGAATAAACGAGTGATATTAGTATACTCCTTATACTCTAGAATCGTCTGAATCTCTCTATTTAATCCACCCATAAAACGTGCAAGCATAGCTTCATTCTCCTCAACAATACCACATCTAATCATGCCAGTTTGTAATTCCTGATAATATTCTTCTACAGAATTTTTTCCCTGTCTTAAGCGCTGCAATTTTTGAAGTAATTCACGTTGATAATATGGTGGAACCCAACGAGTACGCATAGCAGTTTTCAAAGCAGCCCAAGTAGCAGGAATGGGATATCATCTACAATGCTCAGACCACCAAACACATGCAAAACTAGTGAATGCACAAACAGCAGCAGGAAGACGTCTCTCCTCGGGATATTGTAAACATGTAAATCGTTGTTCAGTTTCTAACTCCCAAGTAAGATATATATCAGGAACATATCTACCCTCAAATGGTGGAATATTCAATTTTAGTTTAGGGAGATGGTCATGATCTCGTACCTGAGGGTGAGCCCTACCATTGCCAGTATTTGCATGTGGACGACCTGATGGTTGCTGTGCTGGTGGTGGCACGTAGTTCTGATTTTGATCAACCTCATCCTCGTAATCGCCAGCAAAATCATCCTCCTCCGCATCAGCAGCAGGAGCCACAGAAGTAGCAACAGCAGCACCAACAGTTTGGCCAGGTGCAAGAGGGAGACGGCTCGCTCGGCGGAGGGCTGTTTCACGATGCGTAGGTAGTCGTCGTTGTTGTTGTTGTAGAGGTGCGTTAGGTGCAGCCGGTGGTGGTGGTGGAAGACGCGCGAGCAATTCATTAAACCTGTTATCGAGCTTTGTTTCGAACGTCTTCTCCATGTCATCTATCTTCTCCATGGCCTCTTCAAATCTGTTTAGCACATCCTGCACCTGTCCATTCATCATTTGCTGAAATTTATCATGCAACTCCTGATTCGTCATGTTCTCCCAGTCAGTCTCGTCGGCTTGTGATCCTGCCATGGTTAGCAACAATAGAAAACACACAAGAATATGATCCTACAGAATACTAACAAGAGGTGTTGGTGGCGGGTGTCACAAATCCGTCAAGCAAATCACAAATTCTTACCAGTTCTTACCCAGCAGCAGGCGGTGATCGGCAACCGTTGTAGTCAAAACTCTCAAAAGCTTGGATAGAGCGATTGCCAGGGAGAGTCAAACGCACGACGTAGAGGTATGTGGAGCTGGGAAGGCTTATAGTATGGTAGCAAAAAGGGTCAGCAATAATCAATTCAGAGATGCAAAGTTGAATAAACGCTCAACGACGGTACTGTGCTGGTCCTAGGCTAGACCGTGCTAGAGACGCGAGCCTAGAACACTAACAAAATCACGGCGCTGCACGTAAATAAGGGAAAAGCACACTCTGGAACTTTTTTTTTTCGCTATTTTTTGCGCTCCTCTTTTTTTTTGCGCTCCTTTTTTTTGCGAAAAGTTATTATAATGGCGAGTGTCTCAAAACTCTTCCCTCGTCAGACTGATAGGATGGGCACGAAATTTTTTTTTCACTTTTTTTTCGGAAATCAGGGCAGCGACGACGAAAAAGTGCGACAAAAAATCACTATGATGGCACGTGGCTCAAAAGACTCAGAAAAACCTAAAAATAGGATAGGGAAAAAATATTTTTGCCCGTGAAAATTTTGGCCTAAAAACTGCCGGGGGTCTCCAGACTCCTTTTTTTTGTTTTTTTTTTCCGAGACCTACGCAGGCAAGGAAACACGAATCGGAATTGAGATTGATCTCAAGAACAAACCTAATATGAGAAGAACTCGGATTGGTGGTGGATATATGGTTACAGATTGTGATGAGGACATGACTACCTTGGATACGACCAAAAATATTGCATACATGCATATTTGTCAGGTGATTTCTAATGCAAACTATTCATTAATCTATTTATGTTATCCAGAACAAAAATACTTCACACACTTTTGTGTTTTGTCTAATTGCAGGTGTATGGGACATTTGTACAATCCACATATGAAGACAAGGGAAAAGGAGAAGTTTAGGTTGTGTTTAAAAAGTCCTCTCACGTCACTTTTGGGCCAAGAGAAGATAGAGTCCAAGTCTCTCACGTTCTGGATTCAGATTCGGACTGCACAGACATACCTGACTCAAAACGCCAACAACTTTTTCATACGGACTCCGAATTGGGTGATTCTTTTTTTGTTGGAAACTAGATTTCGTGCTCTTTCCAACCCAATTGGATTCACCTTCAAATTCGTCCGGAGCGTTGAGTTACAGACGAAACAATCTGACGTTACAGCAGAATCCGAGTCAAACTACAAGCCCAAAGGTGTTGCATCACCTCCACTTGGGCCCATGAGCCTTGTACGACTTAGGGTTAGTTTTAGGCTGCCTTGGGACGTCCTCCCACCTCCTTGGCCGCCACCCCTTGCTCCTATATAAGTAGATCCATCTAGTAGCTTTTTGCTTGGGATTTGTTTAGTTAAAAGTTAGCCATTGCAACTTCGTGTACTTCGTTTGTGTCCAACGACCAGACCAAGACCGCTTCCGGATCCCCACCATTATCAATACCTCATATATATTTGCAATATTCAGATTGCTTTATCATATTCTTGCTCGTTCTTCGATTGCTTGCAGGAATAGACCTTCGTGGTCAGGCTGACCGTGCTTCCGGTATCGTCAGTAACCTCAGGAGATTGGTTTCGCGATTGCTAAGGCGCAACGTCGTGCACGTTTGTAGTCGGATCGTCAAAGTCGTCTCCACCAAATCGATAGTTATCATCTTATCGAAAGATCGGGACACCCTTGCCTCTATCAAGTGGTATCAGTTTTCAGGTTGCTCGGTGAGAATTTCCAGTTTTCCTAGATTAGATTTATTTTCTTACCTATTGTCCAAGAAAAATCCACAAAAAAGAGTTAGATCTATTCATCCTTGGTCCAAGCCAGTCTGAGCCTTTGCAATTTTCTTTTCATTGCATGCATAGTTGAATTATCGGTTGCATCGTCGTGTCGAGTTGCTGGTCTTAGTGTCTAGTTCGTTTAGAGTTTCGAGTTCTGTTCACATTAGTCACGCCACCGCTGCATCATTATCTCTTTCGCTGTCCACCACCCATCCATCAATTTTCATCACGTGCTACCCACCATTCATTGTCATAATAATAGTTGAGATCGTTCACATCTTCACTTGATCCAATCTGCATCTTATCTAGTTTGTTTTGGAAAGAGGGAGAAAAAAAGAGAGAAAAAAAAACGAGAGAAAAAAAAGAGAAAAAAAAGTCAGAGAAAAAAGGAGAGAAAGAAAAAAAAGTGTGAGGAAAAAAAAGAGAAAAAAAACAAAATTCGGATCTATCTAGACTCAATCTCGTAGTTGAATTCGGATTGGAATCTGTTTTGTGCACTGTTCAGTAAAACAGGCATAACTTCCTCATATGAAGTCTGTTTTGGCTCCGCGAGTACTCAAATGAAAGGTAGCGACGAGCCGCATCTAAATAGTTGCAGAAGCTAGTTCAGTATTTGGCACCTCAACATCAGCTTCTAAATAGGTCTACTGCTATTGTGATCTTCACTTATATCTTGCTGTCCAGAGCTACTTCATATCCTTTATTGATGCTAGTTGTGCTACGACGTGACCTCATTAGTGTTCTAGGCTCGCGTCTCTAATTTGGTCTAGCCTAGGACCAGCACAGTACCGTCGTTGAGCGTTTATTCAACATTGCATCTCTGAATTGATTATTGCTAATCTTTTGCTACCATATATAGCCAACCCAGCTCCACATATTTCTACACCGTGTATACGTACGTTCCCCTGGCAATCGTTTTACACAATCTTCGGAGTTATTTGACACCGCTGGTTGCCTGTCACCACCTGCCGCATGGTAAGAACTTGTAAGATATTGATATTTGCTTTACTGTGAGCACTTTACAACCACATCCTAGTAGTTCATAGGAACATTATTCTTGAATTTTGGTTCTTGTTTCTACTAATCATGACAGGTTCCAGAGGTAGAAGTTCTTGGACGACGGACACATCTTCACCATCACAAGAGTTGGGACAACACACACAAGCATATGGTCAGGTTATCTCTTTACCATCATTTGAGGGTAGATTTAATCCTGCTATTTATCTAGCTTGGGAGCTTGAAGTAGAACAAGTTTTTAGTCACCATGACTTTTCTGAACTTGAGAGAGTACGAGCTACCATTAGAGCATTTACTGGTTTTGCTTCTGTTTGGTGGAGTGTACATTGTAAGAAAAACATTGATAACCAACCCACAACTTGGAAAGTTTTGAAAGCTGTAATGAGACAACAATTTTTTCCTCCTTACTATCGTCGTGAATTGCGTTGCAAATTGGAGCAATTAAAACAAGGCAGTAACAATGTTCATGCTTACTACCAAGAGTTCAAATCTTATATGCATCATTGTGACATAGAAGAATCTGAGGATGATACAATGAATAGATTTTTTGGTGGTTTGAACCATGATATTCAGGCAAGATTTCGGTATATTCCTCGTTGCATTACTGGTATGTATGTCCGTGCTTGTACCTTTGAGAGACAGATACAGGAGGATGCATTAGGTGACTACAACAACTACTATTCCAGTTCATGCTCACCACCGCCGGTGGGTTCCTCCATCATTGCACCTCAGATTACGAGCGCGGAGTCATCTCAAGGGTATGGTACATTGTCAACGTCCGCACCTACATCAGCTACATCTTTGCCACAAGGTAACAGTAAAGATATTGATAATATAACTTCACATGAGAAAGATGCATGCCTAGTTAACTTGAATGCGTCATGTATTGAGTTACCTGTTGATTTGAGCACACCACCTATTTTAGAGACTCTTGTTACTGTCATGAATGCGTCATGTGATCAAACAACTGAAATATCAACAATTTTGAGTGCACCCATTGAATTAACTGTTGATGCAAAAGAACCAATGTTTAATCATTTTGATATGACCTCTAATCTTGATGATGATTCTGTGTCCAATGACTTATTGCATGTTTGCTTATTTAAGCATGTTGTAGCATGTAAATTTGATGCAAGTAAGGTTTATTCATCGATGTTAGGATGGTTTAATGATGAACATTGCCAATCTTTTGAAGAGAATAAGAGCTTCACTTATATGTGCAAACTGAGTTCCAATATTTTCATGCCTTCTACTTCTTGTGATAATTTTTTGGCTTTAGATTTTATGAACAATGAAATTTACTCATGTATACATGTGACATATGTGCAAAAATCAAAGGAAGTTAAAATGGATGACATATACATATACAACATGTACACCTTGTCTCTTTTGTTAGCCACATTTCAGATTAAGCAATGCCGAGGACGGCTTTGTTTTCAAAAAGGGGAGGATGATGAGGACATGACTACCTTGGATACGACCAAAAATATTGCATACATGCATATTTGTCAGGTGATTTCTAATGCAAACTATTCATTAATCTATTTATGTTATCCAGAACAAAAATACTTCACACACTTTTGTGTTTTGTCTAATTGCAGGTGTATGGGACATTTGTACAATCCACATATGAAGACAAGGGAAAAGGAGAAGTTTAGGTTGTGTTCAAAAAGTCCTCTCACGTCACTTTTGGGCCAAGAGAAGATAGAGTCCAAGTCTCTCACGTTCTGGATTCAGATTCGGACTGCACAGACATACCTGACTCAAAACGCCAACAACTTTTTCATACGGACTCCGAATTGGGTGATTCTTTTTTTGTTGGAAACTCGATTTCGTGCTCTTTCCAACCCAATTGGATTCACCTTCAAATTCGTCCGGAGCGTTGAGTTACAGACGAAACAATCTGACGTTACAGCAGAATCCGAGTCAAACTACAAGCCCAAAGGTGTTGCATCACCTCCACTTGGGCCCATGAGCCTTGTACGACTTAGGGTTAGTTTTAGGCTGCCTTGGGACGTCCTCCCACCTCCTTGGCCGCCACCCCTTGCTCCTATATAAGTAGATCCATCTAGTAGCTTTTTGCTTGGGATTTGTTTAGTTAAAAGTTAGCCATTGCAACTTCGTGTACTTCGTTTGTGTCCAACGACCAGACCAAGACCGCTTCCGGATCCCCACCATTATCAATACCTCATATATATTTGCAATATTCAGATTGCTTTATCATATTCTTGCTCGTTCTTCGATTGCTTGCAGGAATAGACCTTCGTGGTCAGGCTGACCGTGCTTCCGGTATCGTCAGTAACCTCAGGAGATTGGTTTCGCGATTGCTAAGGCGCAACGTCGTGCACGTTTGTAGTCGGATCGTCAAAGTCGTCTCCACCAAATCGATAGTTATCATCTTATCGAAAGATCGGGACACCCTTGCCTCTATCAGATTGGTGGTGGTATATGGATACAGATTGGTGGTGGTATATGGATACGGATTGGTGGTGGTATATGGATACGGATTCAGAACGGTGGTGGATAAGCAATGGTGGTAGATGGGCGATGATGATGGTGCGGTGGCGGCGTGACAACTTATGACCAGAACTCGAAACTCTAAAAGACTAGACTCTAAGACCAGCAACTTGACACGACGATGCAACCGCAAATTCAACAAAGCAAAAACCCTAAAAAGTTTATGCAAAGGCTCAGATTGGTTCGGATATGATGAACTAACCCTAATTTTTTTTGTGGCTTTTTCGTGGACTGTAGGTATGAAGAACAGACTCGATCTAATCTACGAAAAACTGTAAAAATCTCACCGAGCAACCTGGAAATCTGATACCACTTGATAGAGGCAAAGGTGTCCCTATGTTTCGATGAGATGGTGGCTATCGTTTTCTGTGGGAGTCGACCTTGACGATCCGACTACGAACGTGCGAGACGTCGCGCCTTAGCAATCGCTAAACCAACTTCCGAGGGGTTATTGACCACGCCGGAGCACGATCAACCTGACCACGAGGGCCTGTTTCCTGCGAGCAAACGAAGAACAAGCAAGAAACTGAGATTGCAATCTGGATATTGCGAATATAAGATGAAAGCTTTATTGATCAAGGTGGGGTTCTGTGACGTCTTGGTCTGGTCGTTGGACACAAACGAAGTACGAGAAGTTGCAGCTAGGGCGAACTTTTAATCTAAACAAAACCCAAAGTCTAAACGATGCCCTAAGGGCTGTATATATGGAGGAAGAGGGGGGAATTTCGTGGCCCTTGAGGGTGGGGTCCTAAACCAACCCTAACTCTTGTTTCCCCACACATACGGACTCTAAAAATAGCCTATACTTAAGTATTTCGAAATTACATGGGCCGGCCCATTAATAAGGTGACGCAGCACCTAGAATAGCCTATGGACGAATATTATGAAGTGGCATCTTGTATATTTCGTCCAAGGCTTCATGCACTCCTTATGGCGGCTTCAAAGTCCTGAAATCATCACTTGTAACTCCGTTCTTGATCCCCTTGCGCATGCCATCAACTCCATGCGTGTTCTTGCTCCAATGTTCATCCTTCTCCAAGCTAGGCCCTTCATTTGAAAGCAAAACAAATGTATCCAATTTAGGCAGCATCATAATCTCATGAACATTAGAATCATTACCAAGAAACGAAAGTACCTGGTAATTTAATTGGCGTGCGCGAGCTCTAGTAATTGGTCCAGTATATGTAACAGTAGGGGCTGTGGGTGTAACAATGGTATTGATGTCCTCATCATTAGGTAGGATAGGAATGGTTCTGTTCATGGGGCTATGATGGCCATTATTACGTGGGTTGAAGGTGTTATTTCGGTGGCAGAGCCTCCGATTATGTCAGAGTGTTCGGTATCAAGTGTTGTGGCTGGGTCTGGACTAATATTGTCGGTGTCCCCCTCCCATACCACGGATGGCTTAAACAACCTCTCTAAAAAGATGTTGGGGGGACCGCATCGCGTTTTGCACCGATGCAGGCGAGGATATCCGCCGCCTGATTGTTTTCCCGAGCCACATGGTGAAATTTGAGCCCCTCGAACCGAGCTGACATCTTTAGGACGGCTTTACGATAGGCCGCCATCTTCGGATCCTTGGCATCAAAGTCTCCATTTATTTGGGATATTGCGAGGTTCGAATCCCCACGCACCTCCAGGCGTTGAATGCCCATGGAAACTGCCATCCGAAGACCATGTAACAGGGCTTCGTATTCGGCTGCATTGTTGGAGTCTGTGTATAGTATCTGTAGTACGTATCGAACTGTATCTCCGGTTGGGGACGTCAGGACGATGCCAACCCCTAGTCCAGCCAGCATTTTGGAGCCGTCGAACTGCATAATCCAATTGGAGTATGTGCCATACTCTTTAGGGAGTTCGGCTTCCGTCCATTCGGTGACAAAGTCGGCCAATACTTGCGATTTAATGGCTCGCCGGGGTTTGTATGTTATGTCGAACGAGAGGAGCTCAATGGCCCATTTGGCAATCTGGCCCGTGGCGTCGCGGATGTTTATAATATCATCGAGTGGCACCTCCGAGGCTACTGTAATTGAACACTCTTGAAAGTAATGTCGCAGTTTCCGGGATGCCATGAATACCACATAGGCTATCTTTTGATAATGTGGGTACCGTGATTTCATGGAGTGAGGATAGTGGATACATAATATACCGGCTTTTGAAGAGGGAATTTATGTCCATCCGCTTCTCGTTCGACAACGAGCACCGCGCTTACAACTTGAGGAGTTGCCACGATGTATAATAGCATTGGTTCGCCGATGTTTGGCGCGGCCAGGATTGGGTTGGTTGCCAGTATGGCTTTTATTTCATCCAATCTGGCTGTGGCAGCGTCCGTCCACTCGAAGTGTTCGGTGCGCCGAAGGAGGCGATAAAGGGGTAATGCCTTTTCTCCTAAGCGAGAGATAAAGCGGCTTAGAGCCGCCACACATCCAATTAACTTCTGGATTTGTTTGAGGTCTGTTGGGGTAGCCAACTGTGACAAAGCTCGAATTTTGGCTGGATTAGCTTCAATACCTCTACTGGAGACAATGAAACCTAGGAGCTTTCCGGCTGGTACGCCGAAAACGCATTTTTCTGGATTGAGCTTGATGTCGTATGTTCGGAGGTTGTCGAATGTGAGCCTCAAGTCATCTATCAGAGAGTCGACGTGTTTAGTTTTGACGACCACATCATCTATGTATGCCTCTACTGTTTTGCCGATTTGTTTCTCCAGACATGTCTGAATCATGCGCTGATATGTTGCGCCGGCGTTTTTGAGCCCAAAAGGCATTGTGTTGGAACAGAAGGGACCGTATGGTGTGATGAATGCCGTTGCGGCTTGGTCGGACTCTGCCATCTTGATTTGGTGGTAACCGGAGTATGCGTCGAGGAAACACAATGACTCATGTACTGTGGTAGCATCAATAATTTGATCAATGCGGGGGAGGGGGAAGGGATCCTTTGGGCAAGCTTTATTGAGGTCCTTGAAATCGACACAAAGGTGCCAGGTTTTATCCTTCTTTGGTACCATCACCAGGTTTGCTAGCCAGTCCGGGTGTTTTATTTCTCTGATGAATCCGGCCTCCAATAACTTGGCTAGTTCCTCTCTCATGGTCTGTCTCTTAGGTTCGGAGAAACGCCGAAGAGCCTGCTTGACCAGCTTGAATCCCTTTAGGATATTGAGGCTATGCTCGGCTAGCCTGCATGGGATTCCTGGCATGTCTGAGGGATGCCAGGCGAATATGTCCCAATTCTCGCGCAGGAACTCTCGTAGTGCGGCGTCCACGGCGGGGTTTAACTGTGCCCCGATGGAGGCTGTTTTTGTAGGGTCTGTTGGGTGGACTTGGAATTTGACTATTTCATCCACTGGTTTAAAAGAGGTGGACTTGGATCTCTTGTCGAGTATCACGTTGTCCCTGTCCACCGTGGAGTGTAGCGTGGTTAATTCCTCGGCCAACAGGGCTTCGGATAATGCTTCGAGGGCCAGTGCAGCTGTTTTGTTTTTGGCGCGGAGTGCTGTGTCCGGATCACTAGCGAGAGTGATAATTCCACTGGGCCCAGGCATTTTGAGCTTCATGTACCCATAATGGGGTACAGCTTGGAAGATCGTGAATGCCTCACGTCCTAAAAGGGCATGGTATCCACTGCTGAACGGGGCCACTTGAAATGTGATTTCTTTGGACCTATAGTTCTCTAGCGTACCGAACACCACATCTAGTGTGATTTTCCCAGCGCATCATGCTTCCCGACTGGGTATGATTCCTCTGAAGGTCGTGCTACTTTGCTCAATGCGGTTCCAGTCTACTTCCTTTTTTGAAGAGTTTCCTCATAGATGAGGTTTAATCCGCTGCCGCCGTCCATGAGTACTTTGGTGAGTCGAAAGCCGTCCATGATTGGACTGAGGACCAGTGCGGCTGGTGCTCTGGCTGTTCGGAATTTAGGTTCGTCACTGGCATTGAAGGTAATAGCTGTGTCACTCCATGGATTTATTGCTGCTACGTGGCAGATTTCGGCAATGCTGCGGAGTGTTCGCTTGCGCCTATTATTCGACGCGAAGGTCTCAAAGACTGTTAAAACAGTATTGTTATCCACGGGATGTTGCTCTGTGGTATTTGGGATAAGAAGATCCTCACCACTTTTGGCCACCTGCCGGAGTATACAACATGCTCTAAGGCTGTGGGTTGGTATTGTATCCGCTGTGCTATAAATTTTGCAGGGTCCGTTAATCCATCCCTCCAATATGGTTCCGTGCCCTGTAGAGGGTTTTTGTTTCTTTGTAATGAACTCGGGTGTCTTATGATAGTGCACCCTTTTACCTCGGACTGGGTGCATATTCGGAGCCACATTATCCCAAAAATTTCGTTTCGGTTTTCCAGGCACTTTCCATCGTATAGTACTTTCGTACAATGGACGCCAAGTCGGCGAAGCGTGATATGTCACGGCGACTTATGGCGTTAAGGATTCCCTTGTCCGTGCAGTTATTGCAGAAAAGTGAGACTACGTCTTCCTCGCGGCAGTCCTTTACCTTATTCATCACAAGGAGGAATCTGGCCCAATAATGATGTACTGTTTCATGGGGCTCTTGCCTAATGTGGGAAAGATCGTTTATGTCTGGGAGGGTGGGTGGATTTGAGTCCGGACCCCTACCCGATCTGAGACCCAAGGGCCGGGGGGTTTCCGATCTTGGAAGTTCGGATTCTGGTATGTTGCCCGGTGAGTCTGGCCCGCTGCCTGACTCTAGGTTCAGGGTTTGGGTGATGTCCTCCCGTAAATGGGTATGAGGCTCGGAGAGCTCAGGAATTCGGACATAGTTAGTCCTCAAGATAGAGGAAGAACCGCCGCATTGTTCCTCCACCACAACAACATGGTGGGTGTCCGATGGAGAGTTAATCTCCCTTCGATCGGGATTAAGCCCAATCTGATCATAGCCCGTAGCGACTCCCAAGGTGGCGATGCAATCCAAGAGTTCGTTTAGGGAAGAGAGCTCCATTGGATCCATATGCTCGGCTAATTCCGAGCCGACGTGGAGGTTGTTTTTGATGACCCAGGAAGTCATCATCGGTGCAGCGGCCGAACAGGCGGTCATGACGAAACTGCCTAGCCGGAGAGTTTGGCCGACAGCCAGAGCTCCCCCGGAGGTAATGTTGTTTTTAACATCGATATGAGGCATCCTTCCTTACGGCGACGTCACAGAGGAACTCTCAATGAAAGCACCAATGTCGGTGTCAAAACCGGCGGATCTCGGGTAGGGGGTCCCGAACTGTGCGTCTAAGGCGGATGGTAACAGGAGGCAGGGGACACGATGTTTTACCCAGGTTCGGGCCCTCTTGATGGAGGTAAAACCCTACGTCCTGCTTGATTTATTCTTGATGATATGGGTATTAGAAGAGTTGATCTACCACGAGATCGGAGAGGCAAAACCCTAGAAGCTAGCCTATGGTATGATTGTATGTTGTCCTACGGACTAAAACCCTCCGGCTTATATAGACACCGGAGGGGGCTAGGGTTACACAAGGTCAGTTACAAAGGAGGAGATATCCATATCTGTACTGCCTAGCTTGCCTTCCACGCCTAGTAGAGTCCCATCCGGACCCGAGACGAAGTCTTCAATCTTGTATGTTCATAGTCCAACAGTCCGGCCAAAGGATATAATACGTCTATCCGGATACCCCCTAATCCAGGACTCCCTCAAAGCCTCTCACTCGGAGGCTTAGCTGCAGTCCAGTACTCGCCTAAGTTTCAAAAATCCTACTGAGTGATGAGCAAGCCTCTCACTCGGGGGCTTAGCTGCAGTCCAATACTCGCCTAAGTTTTAAAAAATCCTACCGAGTGATGAGCACGCCTCTCACTCGGAGGCTTAGCTGCAGTCCAGTACTCGCCTAAGTTTCAAAAATCCTACCGAGTGATGAGCAAGCCTCTCATTCGGAGGCTTAACTACGAATTCGTTTCGCCTAAGTTTCAAAAATCCTACCGAGTGATGAGCAACGGAGGCTTAGCTGCAGTCCAGTACTCGCCTAAGTTTCAAAAGTCCTACCGAGTGATGAGCAAACCTCACATTCGGGGGCTTAGCTGCAGTCCAGTACTCGCCTAAGTTTCAAAAATCCTACCGAGTGATGAGCAAACCTCACATTCGGGGGCTTAGCTGCAGTCCAGTACTCGCCTAAGTTTCAAAAATCCTACCGAGTGATGAGGAAACCTCACACTCGGGGGCTTAACTGCAGTCCAGTACTCGCCTAAGTTTCAAAAATCCTACCAAGTGATGAGCAAACCTCACACTCGGGGGCTTAGTTGCAGTCCAGTACTCGCCTAAGTTTCAAAAATCCTACCGAGTGATGAGCAAACCTCACAGTCGGGGGCTTTGTTGCAGTCTAGTACTCGCCTAAGTTGAAAAATCCTCTCCACGGAGCTGTGCCACAAGTACAATGTCCACTCCATCCCTATCCACAAGGATGACGAGGTGCAGGTCGACTGCACTCCTCTCCACAGAGCTGCACCACTAGTACAATGTGCGCTCCATCCCTATTCGCAAGGACGACGTGGTGCAGGTCGACTGCGAACCTCTCCTCAGAGCTGCGCCACAAGTACAATGTGCACTCCATCCCTATCTGCAAGGATGACGAGGTGCAGGTCGACTGGGATATTTCCTTCAAAGTTACATCTCAAAGAATATTCCGAGTGAAGAATAAGTTCCACTCGAAGGTAAATGCAAGCACATGCAGCAGATAAACCAAGATCAGATAAAATCTCAAAGGTCTCAAGACGAAGATAAAAGTACTCGGGCGTCAGGCCCGAAAGAGTTTAACGGTTACAATAACCACTCGGCATACCGAGGCAAATTTAAAGCAAGTTTGAGTTTCAAGTTGGTTCACTCAGTAGGAGGAGGACTGGCAGGTTCGACGAATTCGTCCAAGTCGATCTCGTCCGCGATCCGAGTGGCAGCAGTAATGGAAGTTTCCATGAAGGACTGGAAGTCGTACCTTTTTGTGTTGGCGACCTTGATCACTGCCAGTTTCTCTGCTTGAGCCTCTCTATAGTGGACCCTGACTAGTGACAGAGCCACGTCAGCACCGCAGCGGGAAGATGACTTCTTCCATTCCTACACTCGGCCAGGGACCTCATTGAGTCGAGCCATCAGAGACTTGAGATCATTCTGAAGCGTTGCCCTTGGCCAGAGCGATGAGTCGATGCATGAAACTGCCACCTTTAGACGAGCAAGGTAACTTGTAACACTAGCGATGCAGGATTCCAGTCAAAGCACATTCATGGAAGCCTCATCGCCGACTGGAGAAAGGATAGGGTCCAAGCCTGTCTCGACCCTTCCAGTCTCCTCTTCAAATTTTTAGCAGAATTCTGCAAAGTCAAAGAGTTAATGAGTTGACTAGTTGGATCCAACTTGCAAACAAGTAAAACAGTCGAGTAAAAAAGAAGTACCTTCAAGCATAAGAAAGAGTTTCTTGGCAAGAGCTTTCAGATAAGCCTCCAAATCGTTCCTCCTGTGAGTCATGCTCTCCAGCTGGTCGGTCAGAGCCACTTTATCTTTTTTTTCAGACGAGTCGCCCCTCGATTGGATTCAGTGAGAGACGACTTCATCTTGTTTATTTCTTCCTCTAGTGCTCCGACCGAAGCCAGTTTCTGGTCGGCAAGGGCAGTCTTCTCCTAAGCCTCCTTCTGCGTAGCTGCAAGATCCAGATCCTTTTTCGCCAGGGTCAGCCTCGTTTTGTAACACCCCGTATGTAACCTGCCACATTTGTATTCCAACTCTTGCCGTTTCCGGCACTAAGTTATGTTATTTCTTCGTTGTCGGGTTTTTGCCTCCGTGTTGTTTTGTCTTTTTCATGCATCCCATATCATTTCATCATGTGCATTTCATTTGCATACGTGTTCGTCTCATGCATCCGAGCATTTTCCCCGTTGTCCGTTTTGCATTCCGGCGCTCCTATGTCATCCGGTGTCCCTTTCTACCTCTTTTCGTGTGCGGGTGTTAAACGTTTTTGGATTGGACCGAGACTTGCTATGCGGCCTTGGTTTACTACCGGTAGACCGCCTGTCATGTTTCGTACCATTTGGACTTCGTTTGATACTCCAACGGCTAACCGAGGGACCGAAAAGGCCTTGTGTGTGTTGCAGCCCAACACCTTTCCAAAGTGGCCCAAAACCCACCTAAACCTCCTCCATCACCTGGGCCGTTCGATCACAATCGCGTGGCCGCAAACCGCACCTCATTTGGAGCTTCCTAGCTCCCTCTACCTCTATAAATAGCCCCTCCTCCGAAATCCCGGATCTCCTTCCACCCTAACCCTAAAATTCCACCTCGCGCGCCGCCGGACAAAACCCCGCAGCCAACCACATCACGCTACGTCAGCCGCCCGCCGTCCGACGCCCGCGCCCGCGCTGCTTCTCCTCCCACACCGGCGCCGCGCTCCGCCGCCTCCGCCATGACTCTGCCACTCCGGCCGCTGCCACCATCGCCGGACTTCGCCTCCACTTCGCCGACCGCCGCACCACCGCGCCGGAGTCGCCGCCGTTCACCGAGGAGCTCGCCGGCGACACCCCGGCCTTAGATCCGGCACCCTCCGGCGTCCCCTCGCCCCTCCCTCGCCGGAACAAGTTCACCGGATCGCCGGAGACCTCGGGCGCCTCGAGCTGCTACAGTGCCGTCGCCAGATCTGGATCGAGTCTCGATTGACTTTTTCCCCCAAAAACCTAATATTTTGGCTATCTTCATTAGTGCATAACTCATCAACCGTTGCTCCGATTCGTGCGTGTAGCATATCGAAATGTCCGCCTCGACGAGTACTTCATTTCATCTCATTGCATCATTTTCATTTGAGCTCATCTTGATGCCCGAAATGCTGTTGGAAGAGGGCTATGTGTTGTTAGTTTCAGATTATTATCAGCAAATGCACTTTTGTCATTTTTGCCATGATTAATGCGTGCATGCTATGATCCTGAGCCCTACATCAGTTTTGAAGTATGCCATGTTATCTTTACAGGGGTGTATGCCATGTATTTTTGTGATCTCTGTGGTGACTAGCACAAGCATGCAAAGTAGGTCACTTAATGTTGTTGATTTCAGGGACTTAGAAATATTCCAAGTCTCTGCCCCGTTCTTATTTTTTATGTCATGTGTTCATGTTGTTTCCTAGTGATCCGTGCCTCTTTTAAGCATGATCAGTAAGGATGTTTTGTAGATATTGTGGTGCTCTATCCATCCATGTCTTCGTTTGCAATTATGGAGCATCCTAGATTGAGTCAATCGAGCTCTACTTTTGCTATAAAATATTCCTGGCAGATTGTTAACATGATTAGCAATTTTGCCGAGCTTGTTGTAGTTGATCCATGCTTGCTATGTTGTTGTTCTTGCCATGTTTAGCTTCGATGCCATGTCTACTTGCTGGATGTATGCTTAGTTTGTCATGCAATGCCTCGTAGTGAGTGCATTGAGCTCGTAAACATGCCTACTTGATGTCTGTTTTGCCATGTTCCAGTTTTTTCACTAAGTCTGAATCTGTTAACGATTATTGCTATGTTCACGTGGTTGCAATTGTATTTTCTGATCCCTTTTGGCTTATGGTCAGTGAGGGACTTTTGTTGTATGCTTTGAGTAGCTTCATGCCATGCTTTGCTTTGCCATGATATGTTCCTGTAGCATGTAGTTATCGTGCTCTAAACATTGCTTCCTCATGTTAAATTCCAGACTTGCTGTTAATTTCACTAAGTCTGAAACCTGTTATCTTTTGCTCTTTTGCCATGCTTGTTTGAGCTTGCTATTGAGTGAATTAGCCGTAGCTCAGTGTTCATCTTTTGTCAAGCATCATGAGTGGATCCCTTCCATGTATTTTGTTGCCATCTTGGAGTGCAGTAGCATGTTGTTCTTGATGCATTTAGATGGTCTTGTGCTGTTAATCGCAGACCGGTGCCATATTTGTTTTGCTTGTCATTTCCAAACCGTGCATCCGATTCCGGTGATCTTTATATCGATTTCAACCGAAATCAACTCTTCTTTCCACTGGCACTCTTGGTTTTCCAAGTTGAGGCCAGGTTCAATCATTCCTTTCCAAATCATGCATATGCATCACATATCGCATCCCACATATCATACCATGTTTGCATCATGTTGTTTGTGCATTGCACGTGGTTGATTATTCTCCCTTTGCTTGTGTTTCTTGCTTTGGGTAGAGCTGGGAGACGATTACGTGATCGAGGAGCCCATTGAGTATGTTTACGAGGATCAAGTCAACTCAGAGAACTTTGTAGGCAAGATGACCATACCCTCAAAATCACTTCTATCTTTGCTTGCTAGATGCTCGCTCTTTTTCTATGCCTATGCTACGATACCAACCACTTGCTTATCATGCCCCCCATATTGCCATGTAAAACCTCTAACCCACCTTGTCCTAGCAAACCGTTGTTTGGCTATGTTACCACTTTGCTCGGCCCCTCTTATAGCATTGCTAGTTTCAGGTGAAGATTGGAGTTTGTTCCTTGTTGGGACATGTTTATTGTTGGGATATCATTATATTATCTTGTCTATCTTAATGCACCTATATACTTGGTAAAGGGTGGAAGGCTCGGCCTTATGCCTGGTGTTTTGTTCCACTCTTGTCGCCCTAGTTTCCGTCATACCAGTGTTATGTTCCTTGATTTTGCGTTCCTTACACGGTTGGGATATAATGGGACCCCCCTGACAGTTCGCCTTGAATAAAACTCCTCCAGCATGGCCTAACCTTGGTTTTTACCATTCGCCACTTAGCCTCTTTTTCCCTTGGGTTCCGCGGACTCAAGGGTCATCTTTATTTAAACCCCCGGGCCAGTGCTCCTCTGAGTGTTGGTCCAACCTGTCAGCCGCCGGTGGCCACCAGGGGCAACTCTGGGCTGGCCTACCGGAAGTTTGGACAATCCGGTGTGCCCTGAGAACGAGATATGTGCAGCTCCTATCGAGATTTGTCGGCACATTCGGGTGCCTTTGCTGGTTTAGTTTTACCATTGTCGAGATGTCTTGTAACCGGGATGCCGAGTCTGATCGGATTGTCTTGGGAGAAGGAATATCCTTTGTTGACCGTGAGAGCTTGTGATGGGCTAAGTTGGGACTCCCCTGCAGGGATTTGAACTTTTGAAAGCCGTGCCCGCGGTTATGGGCATATGGGAATTTGTTAATGTCCGGTGGTAGATAACCTGAAACTTAACTTAATTTAAAATGCATCAACCGCGTATGTAACCGTGATGGTCTCTTCTCGACGGGGTCCGGGAAGTGAACACAGTGTTGGAGTTATGCCTGAATGTAGGTTGTTCTAGGATCACTTCTTGATCATAGTTGTTCGACCGTGCCTTTGCCGTCTCTTCTCGCTCTCATTTGCGTATGTTAGCCACCATATATGCTAGTCGCTTGCTGCAGCTCCACATCATACCTTTTACCCTTACTATAAGCTTAAATAGTCTTGATCGCGAGGGTGTGAGATTGCTGAGTCCCCGTGACTCACAGATTCCTTCCAAAACCAGATGCAGGGACCGATGATTCCATTCCAGGAGATTCAACTGAGCGCAAGTGGGAGTTCAATGAGGACTCAGGACGATACTACGTGTCTTTCCCAGATGATCAGTAGTGGTGCCCAGTTGGGGCGATCGGGAACTATGTTGCATTTGGGGTTTATCTTTATTTTGGTTCCGTAGTCGGACCTTGAGTGTATCTGGATGAATGTAATGACTTACTTATGCATTGTGTGACGTGGCGAGTGTAAGCCAACTATGTATCCTTTTCCCTTAATGTATTACATGGGTTGTTGTGAAGATTACCTCACTTGCGACATTGCTTTCAATGCGGTTATGCCTCTAAGTCGTGCTTCGACACGTGGGAGATATAGCCGCATCGAGGGCGTTACAAGTTGGTATCAGAGCCTTCCCCGACCTTAGGAGCCCCCTGCTTGATTGAATCACTGGCGTTATTGAGTCTAGAAAAAATGTTTTGAGTCATTTAGGATTATATATATCGGAGAGTAGGAATTGTTTTTACTCCTCAGTCCCTTCGTCGCTCTGGTGAGGCATCCTAACGTAGAGTTTTGACTCTTCTCTTCTCAAATTTCACTACAAAAAATTTAGGATCATGCGGGTATCTTGGAATCGTTCCGATGGTTTTTGACGAGAACATTGTTCTTGGTGCCTCCTGACATTTAGGGGTTGTGGAAGTGTCGCGGGGAGTTGAGCTCCAAGGTGTTGTCGTGACAATTTTATCGTTACAATTCTGGAATACCTGAGTTTCGCCGACATCGAAAATCTCTTTTATGCAGTTGTTGGTGAGATAACCTCGACGCCACCCAGTACTGGGGCTGGAGTTCGGGAGTATCGCCATAACTTGTATAATGGATGCTTTTCGAAGGTTGAGGTAAATGATTTCCGAAGGTTTCTTGGTTATGTGTTGAAGGATGGATACAACTGGATGTAGGATTTGCTAGCTTTGGGTGAGATATTATGCTTCCCTTGTATCCCCAACACCTGATTGCATAACCGGAAAGGTTCGGGAGTTTCATAGGTGGGAATTCTTGTAGCTCTAGCATTTCTTCCGCGGATATTTGGTTTGTGATTGGGTAATCCTCACCAAGTATTTCTTCTTGTCCGTACCTTGTTGTTTTATTCTTCTACCTCTATCTAAGTGGCTTCTCAATTTATGGAAATGTGACCATTTCAATTGGAATGCATTCGTTCATTTTGTTCAGATGTTAACACTATATGTTGCAATTTCGATCCATTTGATTCAGCTTGATTATATGTCTGTCAAGATGCTAATGGATGTCACCCTCTTCAGGATGGCTCCTCCAATGCGCATGACTCCGAATCCTGATCCGCCACAACCACCTCCACCTCAGGAGGCATGGCAAGCTGTGATGGCCGCTACCAATGCAAACACGCAGTTGATCATGCAGCTCTTGCAAGAGCGCAACCAAGGGAATCATGGCCATGGCAACAATCAGAATCAGTTTGCTACACTCAACCAGTTCCTCGCAAACCAGCCAAAGACCTTCAGCAACTGTGTTGAGGCAACAGACACTGATGATTGGCTCGTGGATATCTGCAAGCATTTCGAGTGCAGCAACGTCAGGCCTGAGGACTTTGTCAAGTTTGCTTCGTTCCAACTCAAAGACCAAGCGGCAGAATGGTTTCAGCAGTACAAAGATTCTAGAGGAGGCCGTGTGATTACCTGGGATGAATTCCATCAAGACTTCAAAGCTCACCACATTCCTCAGAGTGTTGTTGAGAGCAAGCGTGAGGAATTCCGCAACCTGAAGCAAGGCACCTTGTCTGTTTACCAGTATAACATCATGTTCCAGAAGCTCGCTCGTTTCGCCAAGCAGGACGTCCCCGACGAGAAGAGCATGATTTATTAGTTCAGAGGTGGCCTCAGAGAAGATCTCCAACTCCCTCTCGTGCTTTTCGAGCCTCAGAAGTACGATGAGTTTTACAACATGGCACTGAAACAAGAGACTGCGCAGCTGAAGTGCGATGCTTCCAAGAAGCGAGTCAGAGATGCGACTCCTTCTTCCTCAACTCAAGTGGCTTCTAAGCAGCAAAAGTATTGGCTGCCTCCTCCTCTGTTCCACCAGCCTTATCAGTAGAAGAGCAAAGGTGGCAATGGATCTTCCCACCCACCCAACCCAGGCTTTCAGAACAAGACTTCATCTCATGATCCAAGATCAAGTGCTCTGCATCACCGTCCGCTTTCAGAGGTCACGTGCAACATGTGTCAGCAGAAGGGTCACTATGCCAACAAATGCTTCAATCAGAGGCGTGTTCCTCCTCGTCCTCCTCCTGTGAGATCTGCCAGCACCGCAGTGGTTAAGCATAATCCCAAGTTTGCAAAGGCCAACATGATGAACGCAGCTCAGGCAGTGAACTCGTCAAATGTGATTATGGGTAACATTCATGTTAACAATGTTCCTACAAAAGTTCTTTTTGACACTGGTGCATCACATTGTTTCATCTCAAGACCATTTTCATCTAAGCATGAGTTGGCTTTCCAAGATATGCATAGACCGTTAGCAATTGTCTCTCCGGGCAAGTGCTTGCACGCAAGCTACGTGGTTCCGGAAGTTTCTATCACGTTGGGTGACTATAAGTTTCTGTCTTCTCCAATGGTCCTTGGTAACTCGGATATTGATCTTATTCTTGGAATGGATTGGCTTTCTAAACACAATGCTCAGCTTGATTGTGCTGCCAGGCAGATTCAATTGACACATTCGTCTGAGGATGTAATCGTCTTTGCCGCTCGGGATGACACCATTCGTCTGTTTTCTCTCAATGAGAAGGGTGAGCTGGATGCCATCTCGTAGATTACAGTCGTTTGCGAATATCAAGAAGTCTTTCCAGAAGAGCTTCCAGGAATGCCTCCGCACCGGCCAGTTGAATTCGTCATCGATCTTGAGCCTGGCACGGAACCTGTTTGCAAACGTCCTTACAAGCTTGGACCTGAAGAGTTGAAGGAGCTGAAGAAGAAACTCGATATTCAAGAGCGTATGGGTCTCATCCGACCTAGTTCTTCTCCATGGGGTTGTGGTATTCTTTTTGTCAAGAAGAAGGATGGAACGGACCGACTTTGTGTCTTCTATCGTCCATTGAACAAGAAGACCATAAAGAACAAGTACCCACTTCCCAACATCAACGAGCTGTTTGAACAACTCAAAGGTGCTCAAGTATTCTCCAAGCTTGATCTCTGTATGGGCTATCATCAGATTCGCATTCGTGAACAAGATATCCCCAAGACAGCATTCAGAACAAGTTATGGTTCATATGAATACACTGTCATGTCTTTCGGCCTCGTCAATGATCCTCCAACATTCTCTCGCATAATGAACTTCATCTTCAATGCCTACACAAATGACTTCGTCTTGGTCTACCTCGATGACATTTTGGTCTTTTCCAAGAACAAGGAGGATCATGCCAAACACTTGCGTTTGGTGCTGGATAAACTCAGAGAACATCATTTCTATGCAAAGTTTTCAAAGTGCGAGTTTTGGCTCGATGAGGTCCTCTACCTTGGGCATATCATCTCCGCCAAGGGCATAGCAGTTAATCCTGAGAAGGTGTCTGCAATTGTGAATTGGGAACTGCCTCAGAACATGAAGCAACTCCGCAGCTTCCTTGGGCTCGTAAGCTATTGTCGAAGGTTCGTCGAGAACTTCTCTAAGATCGCGAAGCCTCTTTCCAACCTTCTCCATAAGCAATGTGAAGTACGTTTGGTCGCTTGAATGTGACATCGCCTTCAACACCCTGAAAGAGAAGCTAGTCACTGCTCCAGTTCTGACTCCTCTTGATGAATCCAAACCGTTCGAGGTCTTCTGTGATGCTTCTCTTCAAGGTCTTGGTGCAGTGTTGATGCAAGAGAAGAAAGTTGTGGCCTATACCTCTCGCCAGTTGAAGCCCAACGAAAAGAACTCCCCCACTCATGACCTCGAATTGGCAGCAGTTGTCCATGCTCTTTTAACATGGAGGCATCTCTTATTGGGACGAAAAGTGGACATCTTCACTGATCATAAGAGTCTCAAGTACATCTTCACTCAGCCAAACCTCAACCTCAGGCAGACTCGTTGGGTCGACATGATTCAAGAGTATAATCCGAGTATCAAGTATACTCCAGGCAAGGCCAATGTAATTGCTGACGCATTGATCAGGAAGGCTTACTACAACAATTTGATTCTCAAGCCTTACCAACCCGAGCTTTGTGAAGCTTTCCGCAAACTCAACCTTCAAGTTGTTCCTCAAGGTTTCCTCGCCAACATCCAAGTCTATCCTACTTTGGAAGATCAGATTCGTGAGGCTCAACTTCTTGATGCTATGGTGAAGAAGGTGAAGATTGGGATTGCCAAGAGTTAACCCAAGTACAAGTGCTATCGTCTTGATGACAAGGATACTCTATTCTTCAAGGATCACATTGTTGTTCCTAAAGGTGACCTTCGCAAAGTAATTATGAACGAGGCTCACAATTCACTCCTCTCTATCCACCCTGGAAGTACAAAGATGTACCATGACCTCAAGCAGTCATATTGGTGGACTCAAATGAAGCGCGAGATTGCTTAGTTCGTGAATGAATGTGATGTCTGCAAAAGAGTGAAAGCAGAACACCAACGACCAGCTGGTCTCCTCCAACCTCTTGTCATTCCAGAATGGAAGTTTGACCATATTGAGAAGGACTTCGTGACTGGATTTCCAAAGTCCAAGCGTGGCAATGATGCTATCTTCGTTATCATCGACAAACTCACTAAAGTGGCTCATTTCCTTCCTATCAAAGAATCTATCACAGCAGCTCAGTTGGCAGAGCTATATACCTCCAGGATTGTCTCTCTGCACGGCATTCCGCAGTTGATATCTTCAGATCATGGCAGCATCTTTACATCCAAGTTCTGGGATTCTTTTCAGAAGTCCATGGGCACCAACATCCGCTTCAGCACAGCTTTTCATCCTCAAACTAGTTGCCAAGTCGAGCGAGTCAATCAGATTTTTGAAGATATGCTCAGGTCTTGCGTCATTTCTTTCGGTATGAAGTGGGAAGATTGTCTTCCATATGCCGAGTTCTCCTACAACAACATCTTCCAAGTGAGTTCGGGCAAGGCCCCATTCGAGATTCTCTATGGCAGGAAGTGCCGTACTCCTCTTAACTGGTCAGAGACTAGTGAACGTCAACTTCTCGGAAATGACTTGATCACAAAGGTAGAAGAAATGTGCAAAGTCATTCGTGATAATCTCAAAGCCGCGCAATCACACCAGAAGAGTTACTATGATAGCAAGCATCGTGACTTGGCTTTCGAGATCGGAGACCATGTCTACCTCCGCGTCTCTCCAATGAAGGGTACTCGTCGCTTCGGTATCAAAGGGAAGCTTGCCCCTAGGTATGTGGGTCCCTTCAAAATCATTGGCAAAAGAGGCGATCTCGCCTATCAACTTGAGCTTCCCTCCAACTTTGCAAACGTGCATGACGTGTTTCACGTCTCTCAACTCCGCAAGTGTTTCAAGACTACTGACCGCACCATCAACTTCGAATACATTGATCTCCAAGAAGACATGTCTTATCGTGAGCACCCCGTTGCTATCCTTGAAGAAGATGAGCGCAAGACTCGCAACAAGTCTATCAAATTCCTGAAATTCAAGTGGTCACATCATTCCGACCGTGAAGCCACCAGGGAACGCGAGGATCACCACCGTTCTGAGTACCCGGAGTTTTTCCAATCCTAGATCTCGGGACGAGATCCTTTCGTAATGGTGGAGTGTTGTAACACCCCGTATGTAACCCGCCACATTTGTATTCCAACTCTTGCCGTTTCCGGCACTAAGTTATGTTATTTCTTCATTGTCGGGTTTTTGCCTTCGTGTTGTTTTGTCTTTGTCATGCATCCCATATCATGTCATCATGTGCATTGCATTTGCATACGTGTTCGTCTCATGCATCTGAGCATTTTCCCCGTTGTCCGTTTTGCATTCCGGCGCTCCTATGTCATCCGGTGTCCCTTTCTACCTCTTTTCGTGTGTGGGTATTAAACATTTTTGGATTGGACTGAGACTTGCCATGCGGCCTTGGTTTACTACCGGTAGACCGCCTGTCAAGTTTCGTACCATTTGGACTTCGTTTGATACTCCAACGGCTAACCGAGGGACCGAAAAGGCCTTGTGTGTGTTGCAGCCCAACACATTTCCAAAGTGGCCCAAAACCCACCTAAACCTCCTCCATCACCTAGGCCGTTCGATCACGATTGCGTGGCCACAAACCGCACCTCATTTGGAGCTTCCTAGCTCCCTCTACCTCTATAAATAGCCCCTCCTCCGAAATCCCGGATCTCCTTCCACCCTAACCCTAAAATTCCACCTCGCGCGCCACTGGACATGTCCGAAACCGCGCCGGACAAAACCCCGCAGCCAACCACATCATGCCACATCAGCCGCCCCGCGCCCCACTTCGCCGCGATCCACGCCGGCCCGTGAGGCCCGCCGCGGGCCCTCCCCGGCCCAGGCCGCCGCCGTCCGACGCCCGCGCCCGCGCCGCTTCTCCTCCCACGCCCGCGCCGCGCTCCGCCGCCTCCGCCGCGACTCTGCCGCTCCGGCCGCCACCACCATCTCCGAACTTCGCCTCCTGATGAGGACATGACTACCTTGGATACGACCAAAAATATTGCATACATGCATATTTGTCAGGTGATTTCTAATGCAAACTATTCAATAATCTATTTATGTTATCCAGAACAAAAATACTTCACACACTTTTGTGTTTTGTCTAATTGCAGGTGTATGGGACATTTGTACAATCCACATATGAAGACAAGGGAAAAGGAGAAGTTTAGGTTGTGTTCAAAAAGTCCTCTCACGTCACTTTTGGGCCAAGAGAAGATAGAGTCCAAGTCTCTCACGTTCTGGATTCAGATTCGGACTGCACAGACATACCTGACTCAAAACGCCAACAACTTTTTCATACGGACTCCGAATTGGGTGATTCTTTTTTTGTTGGAAACTAGATTTCGTGCTCTTTCCAACCCAATTGGATTCACCTTCAAATTCATCCGGAGCGTTGAGTTACGGACGAAACAATCTGACGTTGCAGCAGAATCCGAGTCAAACTACAAGCCCAAAGGTGTTGCATCACCTCCACTTGGGCCCATGAGCCTTGTACGACCTAGGGTTAGTTTTAGGCTGCCTTGGGACGTCCTCCCACCTCCTTGGCCGCCACTCCTCGCTCCTATATAAGTAGATCCATCTAGTAGCTTTTTCCTGGGGATTTGTTTAGTTAAAAGTTAGCCATTGCAACTTCGTGTACTTCGTTTGTGTCCAACGACCAGACCAAGACCGCTTCCGGATCCCCACCATTATCAATACTTCATATATATTTGCAATATTCAGATTGCTTTATCATATTCTTGCTCGTTCTTCGATTGCTTGCAGGAATAGACCTTCGTGGTCAGGCTGACCGTGCTTCCAGCATCGTCAGTAACCTCAGGAGATTGGTTTAGCGATTGCTAAGGCGCAACGTCGTGCACGTTTGTAGTCGGATCATCAAAGTCGTCTCCACCAAATCGATAGTTATCATCTCATCGAAAGATCGGGACCCTCGTCTCTATCAAGTGGTATCAGTTTTCAGGTTACTCGGTGAGAATTTCCAGTTTTCCTAGATTAGATTTATTTTCTTACCTATTGTCCAAGAAAAAGCCACAAAAAAGAGTTAGATCTATTCATCCTTAGTCCAAGCCAGTCTGAGCCTTTGCAATTTTCTTTTCATTGCTTGCATAGTTGAATTATCGGTTGCATCGTCGTGTCGAGTTGCTGGTCTTAGTGTCTAGTTCGTTTAGAGTTTCGAGTTCTGTTCACATTAGTCACGCCACCGCTGCATCATTATCTCTTCCGCTGTCCACCATCCATCCATCAATTTCCACCACGTGCTACCCACCATTCATTGTCATAATAATAGTTGAGATCGTTCACATCTTCACTTGATCCAATCTGCATCTTATCTAGTTTGTTTTGGAAAGAGGGAGAAAAAAAGAGAGAGAAAAAACGAGAGAAAAAAACGAGAGAAAAAAAAGAGAAAAAAAGAGAAAAAAAAGTCAGAGAAAAAAAAGGAGAGAAAGAAAAAAAAGTGTGAGGAAAAAAAAGAGAGAAGAAAAAAAAACAAAATTTGGATCTTTTTAGACTCAATCTCGTAGTTGAATTCGGATTGGAATCTGTTTTGTGCACTGTTCAGTAAAACAGGCATAACTTCCTCATACAAAGTCCGTTTTGCCTCCGCGAGTACTCAAAAGAAAGCTAGCGACGAGCCGCATCTAAATAGTTGAAGAAGCTAGTTCAATATTTGGCACCTCAAAATCGGCTTCTAAATAGGTCTTTTTGCCCTCCGAAGTTCATGAACACAGCTTATTCCAGTTTTTCAGGACAATTTTCGAATTTTTTGACTCCTCATATCAACTCGGAATTGAGTGATTCCTTTTGTGTTTGAAAGCTTGAGTCAATACCATTCTTGAAAATAAATCGGCACAAACTTTTTCAGAGGAAAGTTGGAGACAAAGTTGTTGATATATCCTGCTTGGCTGTTGTTTCACATCATTATATTTACTGCCGTTGTGATCTTCACTTATATCTTGCTGTCCAGAGCTACTTAGTATCCTTCATTGATGCTAGTTGTGCTACGACGTGACCTCATTAGTGTTCTAGGCTCGCGTCTCTAGTTCGGTCTAGCCTAGGACCAGCATAGTACCGTCGTTGAGCGTTTATTCAACATTGCATCTCTGAATTGATTATTGCTAATCTTTTGCTACCATATATAGCCAACCCAGCTCCACATATTTCTACACCGTGTATACGCATGTTCCCCTGGCAATCGCTTTACACAATCTTCGGAGTTATTTGACACCGCTGGTTGCTTGTCACCACCTGCCGCATGGTAAGAACTTGTAAGATATTGATATTTGCTTTACTGTGAGCACTTTACAACCACATCCTAGTAGTTCATAGGAACATTATTCTCGAATTTTGGTTCTTGTTTCTACTAATCATGACAGGTTCCAGAGATAGAAGTTCTTGGACGACGGACACATCTTCACCATCACGAGAGTTGGGACAACACACACAAGCATATGGTCAGGTTATCTCTTTACCATCATTTGAGGGTAGATTTAATCCTGCTATTTATCTAGCTTGGGAGCTTGAAATAGAACAAGTTTTTAGTCACCATGATTTTTCTGAACTTGAGAGAGTACGAGCTACCATTAGAGCATTACTGGTTTTGCTTCTGTTTGGTGGAGTGTACATTGTAAGAAAAACATTGATAACCAACCCACAACTTGGAAAGTTTTGAAAGCTGTAATGAGACAACAATTTTTTCCTCCTTACTATCATCGTGAATTGCGTCACAAATTGGAGCAATTAAAACAAGGCAGTAACAATGTTCATGCTTACTACCAAGAGTTCAAATCTTATATGCATCATTGTGACATAGAAGAATCTGAGGATGATACAATGAATAGATTTTTTGGTGGTTTGAACCATGATATTCAGGCAAGATTTCGGTATATTCCTCGTTGCATTACTGGTATGTATGTCCGTGCTTGTACCTTTGAGAGACAGATACAGGAGGATGCATTGGGTGACTACAACAACTACTATTCCAGTTCATGCTCACCATCGCCGGTTGGTTACTCCACTATTGCACCTACTAGAGCAGCCCCACCTCGGATTGTGAGCGCAATATCATCTCAAGAGTATGGTACATTGTCAACGTCCGTACCTACATCAGCTACATCTTTGCGAGGTAACAGTAAAGGTATTGATGATATAACTTCACATGAGAATGAAGCATGCCTAGTTAACTTGAATGCATCATGTGTTGAGTTACCTGTTGATTTGAGCACACCACCTATTTTAGAGACTCTTGTTACTGTCATGAATGCGTCATGTGATCAAACAACTGAAATATCAACAATTTTGAATGCACCCATTGAATTAACTGTTGATGCAAAAGAACCAATTTTTAATCATTTTGATATGACCTCTAATCTTGATGATGATTCTGTGTCCAATGACTTATTGCATGTTTGCTTATTTAAGCATGTTGTAGCATGTAAATTTGATGCAAGTAAGGTTTATTCATCGAAGTTAGGATGGTTTAATGATGAACATTGCCAATCTTTTGAAGAGAATAAGAGCTTCACTTATATGTGCAAACTGAGTTCCAATATTTTCATGCCTTCTACTTCCTGTGATAATTTTTTGGCTTTAGATTTTATGAACAATGAAAGTTACTCATGTATACATGTGACATATGTGCAAAAATCAAGGGAAGTTAAAATGGATGACATATACATATACAACATGTACACCTTGTCTCTTTTGTTAGCCACATTTCAGATTAAGCAATGCCGAGGACGGCTTTATTTTCAAAAAGGGGAGGATGATGAGGACATGACTACCTTGGATACGACCAAAAATATTGCATACATGCATATTTGTCAGGTGATTTCTAATGCAAACTATTCAATAATCTATTTATGTTATCCAGAACAAAAATACTTCACACACTTTTGTGTTTTGTCTAATTGCAGGTGATAGAGGCAAAGGTGTCCCGATGTTTCGATGAGATGGTGGCTATCGTTTTCTGTGGGAGTCGACCTTGACGATCCGACTACGAACGTGCGAGACGTCGCGCCTTAGCAATCGCTAAACCAACTTCCGAGGGGTTATTGACCACGCCGGAGCATGATCAACCTGACCACGAGGGCCTGTTTCCTGCGAGCAAACGAAGAACAAGCAAGAAACTGAGATTGCAATCTGGATATTGCGAATATAAGATGAAAGCTTTATTGATCAAGGTGGGGTTCTGTGACGTCTTGGTCTGGTCGTTGGACACAAACGAAGTACGCGAAGTTGCAGCTATGGCGAACTTTTAATCTAAACAAAACCCAAAGTCTAAACGACGCCCTAAGGGCTGTATATATGGAGGAAGAGAGGGGAATTTCGTGGCCCTTGAGGGTGGGGTCCGAAACCAACCCTAACTCTTGTTTCCCCACACATACGGACTCTAAAAATAGCCTATACTTAAGTATTGCGAAATTACATGGGCCTGGCCCATTAATAAGGTGACGCAGCACCTAGAATAGCCTATGGACGAATATTATGAAGTGGCATCTTGTATATTTCGTCCAAGGCTTCATGCACTCCTTATGGCGGCTTCAAAGTCCTGAAATCATCACTTGTAACTCCGTTCTTGATCCCCTTGCGCATGCCATCAACTCCATTCGTGTTCTTGCTCCAATGTTCATCCTTCTCCAAGCTAGGCCCTTCATTTGAAAGCAAAACAAATGTATCCAATTTAGGCAGCATCATAATCTCATGAACATTAGAATCATTACCAAGAAACGAAAGTACCTGGTAATTTAATTGGCGTGCGCGAGCTCTAGTAATTGGTCCAGTATATGTAACAGTAGGGGCTGTGGGTGTAACAATGGTATTGATGTCCTCATCATCCTCCCCTTCTTGAAATGAAGTCGTCCTCGACGGAAGCTCATCTTCCTCACCCAAATAAGGCTTCAAATCTGCAATGTTAAAAGTGGGACTAACCCCAAAATCTGCAGGTAGCTCAAGTTTATATGCATTATCATTTATTTTCTCTAAAACCTTAAAAGGACCATCAGCACGTGGCATTAGCTTTGATTTGCGCAGAGTAGGAAATCTATCTTTACGCAAATGTAACCAAACAAGATCTCCAGGTGCAAACACAACATGTTTTCTACCCTTATCTCCAGCAAGTTTATATTTAGCATTCATACGCTCAATGTTTTCCTTAGTTAACTCATGCATTTTTAAAATCAATTCAGAACATTCTTTAGCATCAAAATTAACCTTCTCCGAAGATGGAAGAGGCAACAAATCAATAGGTGCACGAGGTAAGAAACCATACACAATTTCAAAAGGGCACATCTTAGTAGTAGAATGCAATGAACGATTATAAGCAAATTCAATATGAGGCAAGCATTCTTCCCACATTTTCTTGTTATTCTTCAAAACAGCCCTAAGCATAGTAGACAATGTTCTATTGACTACTTCAGTTTGTCCATCAGTTTGGGGGTGACAAGTAGTACTAAAAAGCAGCTTAGTCCCCAATTTAGCCCATAAACATCTCCAAAAGTGGCTAAGAAATTTAGTATCACGATCTGAAACAATAGTATTTGGCACACCATGTAAGCGAATAATTTCACGAAAGAACAAATCAGCAACATTAACAGCATCATCGCTTTTATGACATGGTATAAAGTGTGCCATTTTTGAGAACCTATCCACGACAACAAATATGCTATCCCTCCCCTTCTTTGTTCGAGGTAAACCTAAAACAAAGTCCATAGATATATCCTCCCAAGGAACACTAGGTACAGGCAAAGGCATATATAAACCATGAGGATTGAGTCGTGACTTAGCTCTTTGACATGTAGTGCAGCGAGCAACAAAACGCTCAACATCCCGTCTCATCTTTGGCCAAAAGAAATGTGTAGCAAGTATATCCTCCGTCTTCTTGACGCCAAAGTGTCCCATTAATCCTCCTCCATGCGCCTCCTGCAATAACAAAAGACGAACGGAGCTAGCTGGAATGCATAGCTTGTTAGCACGAAACACAAATCCATCGTTAAGAACGAACTTGTTCCAAGTTCTCCCTTCCTTACAATTCTGCAATACATCTTTAAATTCAGCATCATGAACATATTGATCTTTGATGGTCTCCAAACCAAATATTTTAAAGTCAAGTTGTGAAAGCATAGTATAACGACGAGACAAGGCATCAGCAATAACATTTTCTTTACCCTTCTTGTGTTTAATGACATAAGGGAAAGTCTCAATGAATTCAACCCATTTAGCATGTCTACGGTTCAGTTTTGCTTGACTTTTAATGTGTTTCAAAGATTCATGATCAGAATGTATAACAAATTACTTGGGCCATAAATAATGTTGCCATGTTTCTAAGGTCCGAACAAGAGCATATAATTCTTTATCATAAGTAGAATAGTTCAGACTAGGCCCACTCAATTTTTCAGAAAAGTATGCAACAGGTTTTCCATCTTGTAATAACACACCTCCTAATCCAATTCCACTAGCATCACATTCAAGCTCAAAAGTCTTATTGAAATTAGGAAGTTGGAGTAAAGGAGCATGTGTTAACTTATCTTTCAAAACCGTGAAGGCTTCTTCCTGTGCGGTACCCCAAACAAAAGGTACATCCTTCTTTGTAAGCTCGTTGAGAGGTGCAGCAATGGTGCTGAAATCTCTCACAAAACGCCTATAGAAACCAGCGAGGCCAAGGAAACTCCTCACTTGTGTGACCGTTTTGGGCTGCGGCCAACTCTCAATAGCTTCAATCTTGGCTTTATCAACTTCAATTCCCTGTGGAGTAACAACATAGCCAAGAAAAGATACTCGGTCGGTGCAAAAGGTGCACTTTCCAAGGTTACCAAACAAACGTGCATCACGTAGAGCAATAAAAACAGCACGTAAATGTTCCAAATGGTCCTCCAAAGATTTGCTATAAATCAATATGTCATCAAAGTAAACTACCACAAATCGTCCAATGAAGGCACGTAAAACTTCGTTCATTAACCTCATGAAAGTACTAGGTGCATTAGTTAACCCAAAAGGCATGACTAACCACTCATATAATCCAAACTTAGTTTTAAATGCTGTTTTCCATTCATCTCCCAATTTCATACGAATTTGATGGTAACCACTACGCAAATCAACTTTGGAGAATATTGTAGAGCCACTCAATTCATCAAGCATATCATCTAGCCTAGGAATAGGATGACGATAACGAATAGTAATATTATTAATGCCTCTACAATCAACGCACATACGCGACGTACCATCCTTTTTTGGCACTAAAATGATAGGAACAGCACAAGGACTAAGGGATTCGCGTATATAACCTTTGTCGAGCAGTTCTTGTACTTGACGCATAATCTCCTTCGTCTCCTCTGGATTGGTACGGTATGGTGCACGGTTGGGTAATGATGCACCGGGAATTAAGTCAATTTGATGCTCAATCCCGCGAATAGGTGGTAATCCCGGTGGCACGTCTTGTGGAAAGACGTCGGCGAACTCCTGCAAAATGTTAGTGACAGCAGGAGGCAAAGAGGAAGGCGCGTCCTCGAATGAAAATAATGCCTCTTTGCACACAAAAGCATAGCAAACAGATTTGCTAAAATCTAGATCATCAATATCAGATTTGGTGGCAAGTAAACATGCACTTTTCAATTTAATTTCAGAAGCAACACTAGATTGTTTATTATTATTAGGCTGCATTTGTTGCTCAAATTCTTTTGCCACAATCTGATTTTCACTCTTAGTTTTCTCCTGTTTTGCTTTATTAGCTCTATTAATATCATCTTTCAAAATGGAATCAGGAGTCATAGGAAGCAAAGTAATATTTTTATCCTTATGAACAAGAGTATACTGATTGTTTCTACCATGGTGAATAGAATTTTTATCAAATTGCCATGGTCTACCAAGTAATAAGGAACATGCTTGCATCGGTACCACATCACAATCAACATAATCAGCATATGTAGAGATACTAAAATGCACACGAACAGTACGTGTTACCTTAACCTTGCCGCTGTTGTTGAACCATTGGATGTAGTAAGGATGTGGATGTGGTCTTGTGGTGAGAGATAGCTTCTCCACCATCTCGATGCTAGCCAAGTTGTTGCAACTCCCTCCATCTATGATCACGCGAACAGAACGTTCCTTCACAACTCCCTTTGTATGGAACAAATTATGCCTCTGATTTTGCTCAGCTTGTGTAACCTGCACACTCAAAACACGTTGAGCAACTAAACATTCATACCTGTCAGCATCTTCAGGAGCCATGTATTGCGTCTCATGATCAGAATCGTCTCCACCGTGTTCGTCACGTGTAATAAGAGCCAAAGTCTCCTCATCATAGTCACTAGCGGACTCATACCCACCATCCTCAGTAACAATCATCACACGCTTAGATGGGCATTCTCTCGCATAATGACCTCCACCCTTGCAACGTCGACAAATAATATCATGTGTCTGCCCTGTTGATGCCATGGATGAAGAAGAGCTCTTTGCAGGCCCAGAAGGTGTGCTCTTGGCAGATAGTGGTGATTGTGCCTGCTTTATTGTATCACGGTTGGAGGTGGCAGCCGACGGAGGCGCCGGTGAAGCAGAACGTGTGGAAGTAGATGATGCACGTGGTGTCCATGAAGAAGGTCGACCTGCAGAAAAGTTAGTCCGCGCCAATGCCTGTCGATCCTGCACTTCACGTTCAGCTTTACAAGCAAGATGGAATAAACGAGTGATATTAGTATACTCCTTATACTCTAGAATCGTCTGAATCTCTCTATTTAATCCACCCATAAAACGTGCAAGCATAGCTTCATTCTCCTCAACAATACCACATCTAATCATGCCAGTTTGTAATTCCTGATAATATTCTTCTACAGAATTTTTTCCCTGTCTTAAGCGCTGCAATTTTTGAAGTAATTCACGTTGATAATATGGTGGAACCCAACGAGTACGCATAGCAGTTTTCAAAGCAGCCCAAGTAGCAGGAATGGGATATAATCTACAATGCTCAGACCACCAAACACATGCAAAACTAGTGAATGCACAAACAGCAGCAGGAACACGTCTCTCCTCGGGATATTGTAAACATGTAAATCGTTGTTCAGTTTCTAACTCCCAAGTAAGATATATATCAGGAACATATCTACCCTCAAATGGTGGAATATTCAATTTTAGTTTAGGGAGATGGTCATGATCTCGTACCTGAGGGTGAGCCCTACCATTGCCATTATTTGCATGTGGACGACCTGATGGTTGCTGTGCTGGTGGTGGCACGTAGTTCTGATTTTGATCAACCTCATCCTCGTAATCGCCAGCAAAATCATCCTCCTCCGCATCAGCAGCAGGAGCCACAGAAGTAGCAACAGCAGCACCAACAGTTTGGCCAGGTGCAAGAGGGAGACGGCTCGCTCGGCGGAGGGCTGTTTCACGATGTGTAGGTAGTCGTCGTTGTTGTTGTTGTAGAGGTGCGTTAGGTGCAGCCGGTGGTGGTGGTGGAAGACGCGCGAGCAATTCATTAAACCTGTCATCGAGCTTTGATTCGAACGTCTTCTCCATGTCATCTATCTTCTCCATGGCCTCTTCAAATCTGTTTAGCACATCCTGCACCTGTCCATTCATCATTTGCTGAAATTTATCATGCAACTCCTGATTCGTCATGTTCTCCCAGTCAGTCTCGTCGGCTTGTGATCCTGCCATGGTTAGCAACAATAGAAAACACACAAGAATATGATCCTACAGAATACTAACAAGAGGTGGTGGTGGCGGGTGTCACAAATCCGTCAAGCAAATCTCAAATTCTTACCAGTTCTTACCCAGCAGCAGGCGGTGATCGGCAACCGTTGTAGTCAAAACTCTCAAAAGCTTGGATAGAGCGATTGCCAGGGAGAGTCAAACGCACGACGTAGAGGTATGTGGAGCTGGGAAGGCTTATAGTATGGTAGCAAAAAGGGTCAGCAATAATCAATTCAGAGATGCAAAGTTGAATAAACGCTCAACGACGGTACTGTGCTGGTCCTAGGCTAGACCGTGCTAGAGACGCGAGCCTAGAACACTAACAAAATCACCGCGCTGCACGTAAATAAGGGAAAAGCACACTCTGGAACTTTTTTTTTCGCTTTTTTTTTGGCGCTCCTCTTTTTTTTTTTTTGCGCTCCTCTTTTTTTTTTTGCGCTCCTCTTTTTTTTTTTGCGCTCCTCTTTTTTTTTTTTGCGAAAAATTACTATAATGGCGAGTGTCTCAAAACTCTTCCCTCGTCAAACTGATAGGATGGGCACGAAAAAATTTTTTCCACTTTTTTTTTCGGAAATCAGGGCAGCGACGACGAAAAAGTGCGACAAAAAATCACTATGATGGCACGTGGCTCAAAAGACTCAGAAAAGCCTAAAAATAGGATAGGGAAAAAAAAATTTTGCCCGAGAAAATTTTGGCCTAAAAACTGCCCGGGGGTCTCCAGACTCTTTTTTTTTTCCGAGACCTACGCAGGCAAGGAAACACGAATCGGAATTGAGATTGATCTCAAGAACAAACCTAATATGAGAAGAACTCGGATTGGTGGTGGATATATGGTTGTGGTATATGGCAGCGGTGGTGGTATATGGATATAGATTGGTGGTGGTATATGGATATGGATTGGTGGTGGTATATGGATACGGATTCAGAGCGGTGGCGGATAAGCAATGGTGGTAGATGGGCGATGATGATGGTGCGGCGGCGGCGTGACAACTTATGACCAGAACTCGAAACTCTAAAAGACTAGACTCTAAGACCAGCAACTTGACACGACGATGCAACCGCAAATTCAACAAAGCAAAAACCCTAAAAAGATTATGCAAAGGCTCAGATTGGTTCGGATATGATGAACTAACCCTAATTTTTTTTTGTGTGGCTTTTTCGTGGACTGTAGGTATGAAGAACAGACTCGATCTAATCTACGAAAAACTGTAAAATCTCACCGAGCAACCTGGAAATCTGATACCACTTGATAGAGGCAAAGGTGTCCCGATGTTTCGATGAGATGGTGGCTATCGTTTTCTGTGGGAGTCGACCTTGACGATCCGACTACGAACGTGCGAGACGTCGCGCCTTAGCAATCGCTAAACCAACTTCCGAGGGGTTATTGACCACGCCGGAGCACGATCAACCTGACCACGAGGGCCTGTTTCCTGCGAGCAAACGAAGAACAAGCAAGAAACTGAGATTGCAATCTGGATATTGCGAATATAAGATGAAAGCTTTATTGATCAAGGTGGGGTTCTGTGACGTCTTGGTCTGGTCGTTGGACACAAACGAAGTACGCGAAGTTGCAGCTATGGCGAACTTTTAATCTAAACAAAACCCAAAGTCTAAACGACGCCCTAAGGGCTGTATATATGGAGGAAGAGAGGGGAATTTCGTGGCCCTTGAGGGTGGGGTCCGAAACCAACCCTAACTCTTGTTTCCCCACACATACGGACTCTAAAAATAGCCTATACTTAAGTATTGCGAAATTACATGGGCCTGGCCCATTAATAAGGTGACGCAGCACCTAGAATAGCCTATGGACGAATATTATGAAGTGGCATCTTGTATATTTCGTCCAAGGCTTCATGCACTCCTTATGGCGGCTTCAAAGTCCTGAAATCATCACTTGTAACTCCGTTCTTGATCCCCTTGCGCATGCCATCAACTCCATTCGTGTTCTTGCTCCAATGTTCATCCTTCTCCAAGCTAGGCCCTTCATTTGAAAGCAAAACAAATGTATCCAATTTAGGCAGCATCATAATCTCATGAACATTAGAATCATTACCAAGAAACGAAAGTACCTGGTAATTTAATTGGCGTGCGCGAGCTCTAGTAATTGGTCCAGTATATGTAACAGTAGGGGCTGTGGGTGTAACAATGGTATTGATGTCCTCATCAGCAGGTGTATGGGACATTTGTACAATCCACATATGAAGACAAGGGAAAAGGAGAAGTTTAGGTTGTGTTCAAAAAGTCCTCTCACGTCAGTTTTGGGCCAAGAGAAGATAGAGTCCAAGTCTCTCACGTTCTGGATTCAGATTCGGACTGCACAGACATACCTGACTCAAAACGCCAACAACTTTTTCATACGAACTCCGAATTGGGTGATTCTTTTTTTGTTGGAAACTAGATTTCGTGCTCTTTCCAACCCAATTGGATTCACCTTCAAATTCATCCGGAGCGTTGAGTTACGGACGAAACAATCTGACGTTGCAGCAGAATCCGAGTCAAACTACAAGCCCAAAGGTGTTGCATCACCTCCACTTGGGCCCATGAGCCTTGTACGACCTAGGGTTAGTTTTAGGCTGCCTTGGGACGTCCTCCCACCTCCTTGGCCGCCACCCATCGCTCCTATATAAGTAGATCCATCTAGTAGCTTTTTCCTGGGGATTTGTTTAGTTAAAAGTTAGCCATTGCAACTTCGTGTACTTCGTTTGTGTCCAACGACCAGACCAAGACCGCTTCCGGATCCCCACCATTATCAATACTTCATATATATTTGCAATATTCAGATTGCTTTATCATATTCTTGCTCGTTCTTTGATTGCTTGCAGGAATAGACCTTCGTGGTCAGGCTGACCGTGCTTCCAGCATCGTCAGTAACCTCAGGAGATTGGTTTAGCGATTGCTAAGGCGCAACGTCGTGCATGTTTGTAGTCGGATCGTCAAAGTCGTCTCCACCAAATCGATAGTTATCATCTCATCGAAAGATCGGGACCCTCGTCTCTATCACCTCCTCTTCGCCGACCGCCGCACCACCGCGCCGGAGTCGCTGCCGTTCGCCGAGGAGCTCGCCGGCGACACCCCGGCCTCAAATCCGGCACCCTCCGGCGTCCCCTCGCCCCTCCCTCACCGGAACAAGTTCACCGGATCGCCGGAGACCTCGGGCGCCTCGAGCTGCTACAGTGCCGTCGCCAGATCTGGATCGAGTCTCGGTTGACTTTTCCCCCCGAAAACCTAATATTTTGGCTATCTTCATTATTGCATAACTCATCAACTGTTGCTCCGATTCGTGTGTGTAGTTTATCGAAATGCTCGTCTCACCGAGTACTTCATTTCATCTCATTGCATCATTTTCATTTGAGCTCATCTTGATGCCCGAAATGTTGTTGGAAGAGGGCTATGTGTTGTTAGTTTCAGATTATTATCAGCAAATGCAATTTTGTCATGTTTGCCATGATTAATGCTTGCATGGTATGATCCTGAGCCCTACATGAGTTTTGAAGTATGCCATGTTATATTTACAGGGGTGTATGCCATGTATTTTTGTGATCTCTGTGGTGGCTAGCACAAGCATGCAAAGTAGGTCACTTAATGTTGCTGATTTCAGGGACTTAGAAATATTCCAAGTCTCTTCCCCGTCCTTATTTTTTATGTCATGTGTTCATGTTGTTTCCTAGTGATCCGTGCCTCTTTTGAGCATGATCAGTAAGGATGTTTTGTAGATATTGTGGTGCTCTATCCATCCATGTCTTTGTTTGCAATTATGGTGCACCCTAGCTTGAGTCAATCGAGCTCTACTTTTGCTATAAAATGTTCCTGGCATATTGTTAACATGTTTAGCAATTTTGTCGAGCTTGTTGTAGTTGATCCATGCTTGCTATGTTGTTGTTCTTGCCATTTTTAGCTTCTATGCCATGTCTACTTGCTGGGTGTATGCTTAGTTTGTCATGCAATGCCTCGTAGTGAGTGCATTGAGCTCGTAAACATGCCTACTTGATGTCTGTTTTGCCATGTTCCAGTTTTTTCACTAAGTCTGAATCTGTTAACGATTATTGCTATGTTCATGTGGTTGCAATTGTATTTTCTGATCTCTTTTGGCTTATGGTTAGTAAGGGACTTTTGTTGTATGCTTTGAGTAGCTTCATTCCATGCTTTTCTTTGCCATGATATGTTCTTGTAGCATGTAGTTATCGTGCTCTAAACATTGCTTCCTGATGTTAAATTCCAGACTTGCTGTTAATTTCACTAAGTCTGAAACCTGTTATCTTTTGCTTTTTTGCCATGCTTGTTTGAGCTTGCTATTGAGTGAATTAGCCATATCTCAGTGTTCATCTTTTGTCAAGCATCATGAGTGGATCCCTGCCATGTATTTTGTTGCCATGTTGGAGTGCAGTAGCATGTTGTTCTTGATGCATTTAGATGGTCTCGTGCTGTTAATCGCAGACCGGTGACATATTTGTTTTGCTTGTCATTTCCAAACCGTGCATCCGATTCCGGTGATCTTTATATCGATTTCAACCAAAATCAACTCCTCTTTCCACTGGCACTCTTGGTTTTCCAAGTTGAGGCCAGGTTCAATCATTCCTTTCCAAATCATGCATATGCATCACATATCGCATCCTGCATATCATACCATGTTTGCATCATGTTGTTTGTGCATTGCACGTGGTTGATTATTCTCCCTTTGCTTGCGTTTCTTGCTTTGGGTAGAGCCGGGAGACGAGTACGTGATCAAGGAGCCCGTTAAGTATCTTTACGAGGATCAAGTCAACTTAGAGAACTTTGCAGGCAAGATGACCATACCCTCAAAATCACTTCTATCTTTGCTTGCTAGATGCTCGCACTTTTGCTATGCCTATGATACGATACCTACCACTTACTTATCATGCCCCCATATTGCCATGTCAAACCTCTAACCCACCTTGTCCTAGCAAACCGTTGTTTGGCTATGTTACCGCTTTGCTCAGCTCCCCTTATAGCGTTGCTGGTTGCAGGTGAAGATTGGAGTTTGTTCCTTGTTGGGACATGTTTATTGTTGGGATATCATTATATTATGTTGTCTATCTTAATGCACCTATATACATGGTAGAGGGTGGAAGGCTCAGCCTTATGCCTGGTGTTTTGTTCCACTCTTGCCGCCCTAGTTTCCGTCATACCGGTGTTATGTTCCTTGATTTTGCGTTCCTTACACGATTGGGTTATAATGGTAACCCCTTGACAGTTCGCCTTGAATAAAACTCCTCCAGCATGGCCCAACCTTGGTTTTTACCATTCACTACCTAGCCTCTTTTTCCCTTGGGTTCCGCGGACTCAAGGGTCATCTTTATTTAAACCCCCGGGCCAGTGCTCCTCTGAGTGTTGGTCCAACCTGTCAGCCGCCGATGGCCACCAGGGGCAACTTTGGGCTGGCCTACCGGAAGTTTGGACAATCCGGTGTGCCCTGAGAACGAGATATGTGCAGCTCCTATCGGGATTTGTTGGCACAATCGGGTGGCTTTCCTGGTTTAGTTTTACCATTGTCGAGATGTCTTGTAACCGGGATGCCGAGTCTGATCGGATTGTCTTGGGAGAAGGAATATCCTTCGTTGACCGTGAGAGCTTGTGATGGGCTAAGTTGGGACTCCCCTGTAGGGATTTGAACTTCCGAAAACCGTGCCCGCGGTTATGGGCAGATGGGAATTTGTTAATGTCCAGTTCTAGATAACCTGAAACTTAACTTAATTTAAAATGCATCAACCGCGTATGTAACCGTGATGGTCTCTTCTCGGCGGGGTCCGGGAAGTGAACACGGTGTTGGAGTTATGCCTGAACGTAGGTTGTTTTAGGATCACTTCTTGATCATAGTTGTTCGACCGTGCCTTTGCCTTCTCTTCTCGTTCTGATTTGCGTATGTTAGCCACCATATATGCTAGTCGCTTGCTGCAGCTCCACATCATACCTTTTACCCTTCATATAAGCTTAAATAGTCTTGATCGCGAGGGTGTGAGATTGCTGAGTCCCCGTGGCTCACAGATTCCTTCCAAAACCAGGTGCAGGGACCGATGATTCCATTCCAGGAGATTCAACTGAGCTCAAGTGGGAGTTCGATGAGGACTCAGGATGATACTACGTGTCTTTCCCAGATGATCAATAGTGGTGCCCAGTTGGGGCGATCGGGGACTATGTTGCATTTGGGGTTTATCTTTATTTTGGTAACGTGGTCGGACCTTGAGTGTATCTGGATGAATGTAATGACTTATTTATGCATTGTGTGACGTGGCGAGTGTAAGCCAACTATGTATCCTTTTCCCTTAATGTATTACATGGGTTGTTGTGAAGATTACCTCACTTGCGACATTGCTTTCAATGCGGTTATGCCTCTAAGTCGTGCTTCGACACGTGGGAGATATAACCGCATCGAGGGTGTTACACGTTTTCTCTGCAAAATACACATTTAGATTAAACAGAAAATCGAAGGGATAATTTAAAAGATGATCGACATGAGCAGTCGACAGGCAGTTACCTTCCATACTGGCAACTTCATCTTGAGTCGTCTTCTAGTTTTGTTGGGCCAGCTCCAGGTCAAGGTTGAGTTGCCTCTGCTTCTCCTCAAATTTGGCGAACATGGAAATGAGGGTGCAAGATTTTTGCAGTATGTAAAAGACATATCAATCGACGAGATCAAAGATTATTTACTTCCGGGTGAATAAAGCTTCAAGACTACTCAGACCCCAACCGACTGCCAGCTCTCGACTGCGGTCTTGGGGACTACACCCAGTGGGTGCACTTGGCGTGCCCCCACTGGTTTGGATTCCATTCGGCTGGTCCGCCCAGACCGAATACCAAAAAAAGAGTGCTCAGACCCCAGCCGACTACCAGCAGTCGACTGCGGTCTCGGGGACTACACCTAGTGGGTGCACTTGGCGTGCTCCCACTGGTTTGGATTTCACTCGGCTAGCCCGCCCAGATCGAGTGCACAAAATAAAATAAAAAGAGACGAAAAGTGCTCAGACCCCAGTTGACTGCCAGCAGTCGACTATGGCTCGGGGACTACACCCAGTGGGTGCACTTAGCATGCCACCACTGGTTCAGATCCCATTCGACCAGACCGAGTGGAAGAGTGCAAATAATAAAGACGACAAAACACCCACTGGGTGTACATATTCAAAGCAGACTATAAGACAAGTTTAGTTGGAAGTCAAGTTCAGTCAGAAGTCAACTTACCTGGACATTGGCTCGAAGAGCCGCACTGGCGTCGTAAGCAGCCTGACTATTGTCGTGCACCGCCTTCATCCACTCCATCATTACGCCAGCCTGACGGATAGCCTCCGCGGCGGCCGACTGGCTTTCCGGAATATGATAGGTGGTGAAGAAGGGGACAGACGGTCCAAACGCAGCAGCTTGGGGCTCCAAGGCATGAGGTTGGATGGCTGAAGAAAACACTGGTACAGTCGACGGTGCGGGGTGCTCACTCGACATTGGGACAGGAAAGGTTACAGAGGCTCTACTCGCATCTTCGGGCCGTTGGACTGTTGGTTATGTTGCCGGTTCCGACCGAGATATCCTGCCAGCTGTTGTTTTCTTGCTCTTCCTAGGCCTCAGCGGCACGTCCTCGCCATCATCCGGAAGCTCAATGACATTGGGAGGGGCTGCAAAAAATTCAGCCGACTCCAGATGAGTCACCAGAAGTTAATCGACCATAGAATCGAGAACGAGATCACAAGGCTTATACTTGGGTTGGAGATGACCGCATCTTCCATGTCCTCGTCTTCATACTGGCGAGTGGAACTCCCAGAGGTAGTGGCACTACAAATTTCAGAGTTCAGTCGGTCATGTCTAACGAAATGAATCGACTCAAATCCAGATTCATACTAAAGCAAGAAATCAAGTCCAACTAATACCCAGAAGTAATGGGGATGGCCACTTTGATCTTCAGCAAGGCCTTTCACGGTTTGGACGGCGTAGCTTTCGGTTGCTTCGACGCCTTTTCAGGTGGTGCTGGACAAGACGTTCGAGGGCGCTTCGATGACTGCCCAGTTTGCGCGGTCACCTTGCTGCGGGCACTTGCTGGATCGTGAGAAAGCTTGAATCGTCTTTCCCTACGAGGAGGAGAGTCGACCTCTTCTTCATCACTCGGGTCGTCGCTATCCTCGTCCTCCTTGTCATTAGAGCGCCACTCGCCACTCTCACCTCCACTCGCTTCTCCCTCTGGGTCCTGCTCCTGCTCCCCGTTGGGCATCGAGTACATCTCAGTTAGGGCCTAGAGGACAACAAACAAGACAAGAGAGAGTCGGGTGACAGCAGACAATAACTTGATAAATCAAGAAAACACTCGACCACGTGGAGTCATACCTTGTCATTATCGTATGAATTGTTGAGTGGAGGAATCCTCCGGGATCCCCTGGGGTTGTCTTTGTTGCCAGTGATACTCTTCAGCCACCCTTCTAACGTAGCATCATCGACCTCCTTTGGATGGATCCGAGTGGTGTCGTTGATGCCCGAATACATCCACATCGGATGGTCATGGGCTTGAAGTGGTTGGATGCGTCGCCTGAGGAAGACCTCCAACAAATCCATACCGGTTACTCCATCATGAACAAGTTGAACTACTCGCTCGACCAGCACCTTCACTTGCGCCTTCTCCTCAGGGATCACTTTCAAAGCATAGGGCTTCTCCACTCGGGCCATGGAAAAGGGGGGAAGTCCAGTCGACTGACCTAGAGTTGGTTGGTCCTTGCTGTAGAACCAGGTCGACTGCCACCCTCGAACCGACATAGGAAGGATCATGGCTGGGAAAGTACTCTTACTCCTCATTTGGATCCCAAGACCCCTGCACATCTGAATCATTTGCGTTCTCTCGTCACTTGGGTTGGCCTTCTTGACCGACTGAGAATGGCAGGTGAACATGTGCTTGAAGAGCCCCCAGTGTGGCCTACAGCCCAGGAAGCTCTCGCACATGGACACAAAGCAGCAAGATATACGATGGTGTTCGGGGTGAAGTGGTGGAGTTGCGCCCCGAAGAAGTTCAAGAAACCTCGAAAGAAAGGGTGGGGAGGCAAGGAAAACCCGCGGTCGACGTGAGTAGGGAGGAGAACGCGCTCGCCCTCCTGTGGCTGCAACTCGGTCTCGTTCCCCGGGAGTCGCGCCGACTCATGGGGAATCAATCCCCCCTCGACCAGGTCATCGATGTCATCCTGGCGGATCGTCGAGCGAATCCAGTCGCCCTGGATCCAAGCCGGCGGCAAGCCGACCCTCGAAGAAGATCCACCCCGGCCAGACTTCTTCCCCTTCGCCTTCGTCGACGCCTTCTTCGCATGCTCCAACGCCACCGTCTTCTCCTTCCCCATGGCAGCGGATCGAGTTCGAACGAAGCAACGACGCCGAGAATAGAGGCAGTTGCGGTGGAGAAAATAGAGGAGGAAGGGGAAGAATGGGAACACACTGTGCGAAAAGCCCTGTCCGACGCCTTATATGAAGTCATTTCCGAGTGGCTGACTCGTGGGCCCAGGCGGTCCGATCAAATCGTGCAACAGTTGCGCACGTGATACGTGGCGAAAAAGGTGGCATGGTGATCGAGGCGGCCTGCCTAATCGGTCCCAATTACTGCGGCCTCCTCCGCCTGGCGCGCTTCCCAAAATTTGAATCCCGCGAAATCCGCAGAAAGCAGAACAACCCGTCAGAAGGAGGGTTTTTCTCATATCAACACTCGAATCTTAACAATGAAAGTTCACTCGACAAAACCAAGAATGGATCAAGGCGACTAAACAAGCAGTTGAAGCCATCATGGATGTTCATTCGACCTCTAGACAAGACATTTCTGAATCGCAAAAGCCGAGTTGGAGAGGTTATCAACTCCTTCTCCACTCAAACCCTGAACCATTCGGGGGCTAATGATGAAGATATGTACCTAGGCTAGGGTCATAGGCCTGACCTAGACACCCTCCCCTAGGATGTCACCTTAAAACCAGAAGCATTTGAAGAGGAGTCATCATCTACTCGACCATGAGGACTTCCACTCGGAAGACTTTAAGTTACTCGACCACAGAGACTGTCACTCGACCACCAGAAGGTCTAAGGTCGCTCCAGACCACAACGGTCGGACATCACCTCATAGCTTTAATGGTCATTATGTCTCTTTATTTACTAGCGTTACCAGTAACGTCTCCCCTTTAACGTACCATAAACCCTTTGTAACGTGGGCTGGCTAGGGTCCTGGCGCACTCTATATAAGCCACCCCCCTCTACAGGCACAAGGGTTCGCATCTTTTGTAAACTCACACACACATATAATCCAGTCGACCGCCTCAGGGCATCGAGATGTAGGGCTGTTACTTCTTCTGAGAAGGGCCTGAACTCGTAAAACTCGTGTGTACAACTGCTCCATAGATAGGATCTTGCCTCCTCATACCTACCCCCCATTCTACTGTCAGTCTTAGATCCACGACAAGGAGCCCCCTGCATTATGCAGCTCCTCCCTTTCTAGGGGAACATCGGCCTCGTCATCATCATCAGGCAGGGTGCGGAGGATGTCGCCCTTGCGAAAGGGGGAGGTCTCCCCCGCCCCTTTGCGGGTCACCTCCGAGTCGTTCTCCTCCTCTCCCTCATCTTCCTCCTCTCCCTCCTCGCGAGACTCACCGTAAGACACGACCACTAGAGTTGTCGTCACCAGGATGTTTGTGGTCGCAGGTGGCACGAGCCCACACTCGTCGAAGATAGACAGAGCGGCGACAACCTTCGCCCCATCTAGGCAGCGGTACAAGGGAACAAGGCCATTAGGCGGGTACCCTTGGTCGTCAAAGTCGAGCGCAATTCCTCATCGGAAAGGGGCTCCGGGCGCAGGTGGAGGTCGTCCCCTTCGTCTCCAAGCTTCCATAGTGGGCACGAGCGCGCTTGGAGGGGAGCCACGCGCTGCGCCATGAATTCTTTGGCGATCATGGCCCTCGTCAACTTCGTCGTTCTTGAGTCGCCGGGCTTCAGGTCGGCGGTCATCCTCTCCAGCACCTGCATCGCCCGTGGGTCGGTGAGCTTCGCGCGAAGCCATCCCTCGTGGGACACAGGCATCTCCGTCGACAGCACCAGCCAAGGGTGGACGCGCTTGGCGTCTGCCAGGACCCACTTGCTCCTGAAGCCCTCGGCCTTCTTCCCAGCCTTCGAGATGGCATTGGTCTTGTTGGCCACGACGAAGCCAACGCACCCTGAGCAGGGGCCCTCCTTAAGCCGAAGAAAGAAGAAGTGGCCCGGCAGCGCCATTGATGGCATCACTCCGACATACGCCTCGCAGTAGAAGGGGAAGATCGACATGAGAAGGACGGAGTTGGGATGAAGATGGAGGGCATGGATCTTATAGTGACTAAGGACGGAGAAGAAGTCGAAGAAGGGGGGAACCAACCTGGCGATGATGCTACTAGTGAAGAAGGGGTAGAAAGTGCTGCCAGGGGCCTCAGGCTCGGTGAAGCCAACCTGGAGCACAGTCTTCCTCTTCTTGTCACCCTCCACCGTCATCAAGCGCACGGCGCCAAGGTTCTTCTCCGACACGCCTGGCGCTTCGAGCGCGGGCTCGTACCAGGATGTCGAAGGAGTAGTCTGGGCTTTCTTGGGCGCCATCGACGGGAAGCTCGAAGGAGGACCTTGGTGGATCTGGAGTCTCTAGGAGCGAAGGGCAAGAAAGGGGATCTGGAGAAAACGAAGGAAGGTAATGAAGGCAAATACAGGCCGCGCCAATCTTTTGTCAGTCGGGCAGTTGTCGAGGCAGCATGGGGAAGCGGACACGCCCATGTCCAATTAATCGCCACACGTCAACCGAGGCCACAGGCTATTGGGGCCCGCGGCGCTTCACACTCGCCCCTTGGCTTCGCCTCGAAGCCAAGCCCGAGCGCGCCTTGGGCCCGGGGGCTACTGTCGGCGTCCTGGGAACGGGGGTCCCCAGACTTGCCTGCCTGCGGCCCATGGCGTGGCTCCACTAGCGGCCCTGTACGACCCACCTTCACCAGCAAACACTCAAGACCCTCGCGAGGGGCCAAGCCTCGCGAGGCGGACGATGCAAGACCTCCTCGGGGGCGGCCTCAAAAGGCTGGCTCGCGAGGGATGCAGAGATCAAGGCAAGGGGCACCTCACGAGGTTCCTGTGATGCAAGCCATGGCGACCAAGGCCAGGTGGGCACCTGGCAGGCGCCAGCATGCGCAGTGTCCTTGTTTCCTCTTTGATGCTAAGGAGGCAAGCGCATTCGAGGAGTCCCGAGGCAGCAAGCAAAGGTTTCCATATCGGTGCAACCAAACCAAGACGGCAGGACGGAGGTCACCGTGGAGCCCAAGACGGCATCATCACCAGAGCCTTTGGCAGGCGAAGACCATCTTTTGTCAGGTTAGCTTGTACTAGATGTCCCCCTTCAAATTGGCCGTTGTGGGAACCCTTCCCGCCTAATATTTGGGAGAGAACCCGGGCCTCTATATATAGGACTATCCACCATCGTAGAGAGGGAGATCGGATCTTGGACCGGATCCACTCCACCAAGGCAACCACACCAACTCACCAAGCACAAGAGCACCTCTCCTCGGGAGGCTGTTCTTCTCTTGTAACTATGCATCCTCAGCCCAAGAGGCAATCCACCACACCACACTGGAGTAGGGTATTACACCACATCGGTGGCCCGAACCAGCAAAAATCTTGTGTCCCCTTGTTCTGCGAGTTCGACGGCTAAGCCTTGAGATTGCGGTGAGGGTGAGAGCTTAGGGGAGGATGGATTTTCGTGCGCACCCCAGTGTTCGAACCTCAAGGGTTTTGCCGGAACCCGAAATCCGGCATCCTCCAAGGGCCACGAAATTCCCCCCTTTTCCTCCATATATACAGCCCATAGGGCATCGTTTAGACTTTGGGTTTTGTTTAGATTAAAAGTTCACCATAGTTGCAACTTCGCGTACTTCGTTTGTGTTCAACAACCAGACCAAGACGTCAAAGAACCCCACTTGATTAATAAAGTTTTCCTCTTTTACTCGCAATATCCATATTGCAATTTTAGTTTCTTGCTTGTTCTTCGTTTGCTTGCAGGAAATAGACCTTCGTGGTCAGGTTAACCGTGCTCTGGCGTGGTCAATAACCCCTCAGAGTTGGTTTAGTGATGGCTAAGGAGCGGCGTCCTTGCACGTTCATAATTGGGTCGTCAAAGTCTACTCCATTCAAAATGATAGCCACCATCTCATCGAAAGACGGGACACCTTAGCCTCTATCATGTCTAAGACATGTCTATTGAGACGTCTAAAAAACTTGACCCTCTTGGGGTGACCTACCCATCCTTATATAAGTGGAAGGGGAAGGTTACATGCAGAGTCCAAGTCAGACTAAGACTTAACCTATTCTAACTTACCGTGGCGGGCTTCTCATCACGGGCTTCTCCCAGTGGGCTTCTTAACGCCTTGGGCTTCTTAACTCCAGATGACTCATCTCCGTGACTCCCTTCATGTGCCGGGACATATCTCTGAGACTCATTTCCAGGTTGCTCGGTGAGATTTTATAGTTTTTCATAGTTTAGATCGAGTCTGTTCTTCATACCTACAGTCCACGAAAAGGCACAAAAAAATTAGGGTTAGTTCATCATATTCGAACCAGTCTGAGCCTTTGCATAGACTTTTCAGTATTTTGCTTTGCTGAATTTGCGGTTGCATCGTCGTGTCAAGTTGCTAGTCTTAGCGTCTAGTCTTTTAGAGTTTCGAGTTCTGGTCATAAGTTGTCACGCTGTCCTCGCACCATCATCATCGCCTCTACCATCTACCACCACCGCTTATCCGCCACCGATCCGTATCCATATACCACCACCAATCTGTATCCATATACCCCCACCGCTACCATATACCACCACCGCTGCCATATCTTACCATCATATATCCACCACCAATTCGAGTTCATTTCATATTAGGTTTGTTTTTGAGATCCTTCTATTTTACGATTCGTGTTTTGTTGTGGGTTTGTCACGGCAGATGTCCTCGTGAAAGGACTTAGTCGTGGAGCCATCGCTATGGGTTATCTTAAAGGGGTTAAACCGGACAAGGGACACGAGGGTTTTTATACTAGTTCGGCCCCTTCGATGAAGGTAAAAGCCTACGTCTAGTTGTGCTGGTATTGCTAGGGTTTCGATGAACAGGGAGCGAATGAGCTTTACCTGGCTCTCGAGTTATTGTGTCTTGTCCCTAAACCGCTGCCGGGTCGTCCCTTTATATACATAGGTTGACGCCCGCTGGTTTACAGAGTCCCGAGGCCGAATCATAAACGTGTCCGGCTCGGTCTCTATCCTTCCTATCTTACAATCCAAGTTACATAATAAGGTCGGTTTACATCTACAGGCCATAACTCGCCTTTGGGCCTTGGGCCTTCGTAAAGCGCCATCATTATTACGTCTTCATAGGCTTCTAATCTTCATAAAGTTAATCCGGCTACTCCTAACCTGTTTACGTCCAGTAGTAATATCCCCAACATTAGGCCCCAGATTGGTTTGAACTTGTTCATGTCAATCTTCAACACTTATAAAAATTCCTCCTTTGCATCTTCACCTTGATCTTGTAAACCGCCGTGACATCATACTCCAGGATCATGATAAATCACCGTGACGTCACCTTGTTATTAAAAATGTTATATCTCACTTTTAGTTAATGAACCTCCGACAATCGAGGCGACCGCTCCTGTTAGGTATCCAATATTCCGGCCCCTCGATTCTCATGCATGTTACCTCCCCCCTTTACCTCATAAATAGGGCCATGGGTCATTTCCTTTTTTTCCTCCGTCTCTTCGCTTTTTCTTCCTCCTCGCGAAGCCTCTGCACCCGAGCGCCGCCGCCATCGCCGAGCTCCGCCTCTGCATCTCCGTTGGCCGCTGCATCGACCTGGTTGCACCAGATAGCCGCGGCGTAACTCCGCTTGCTTCAACAGCCATTGTAAGATCTTCCCTTTCCTCCTCTATAGATCTACCTAGGGTTTCAGTGCTCATGAATGTTCATTGAAGCTCCGGCAACTGCTCTTCCCTGTTCCTCCTTAGTCCATGGAAAAACCCTCAAGCTTGATGTATTCCGTGTAGCAGCTATAGCGTTCCTTATCTTTTGCTATCACAACAAACCCTTATGCGCATAAAAACTGATCTGGACCTTTGTGAACTGCTTCAGGACCAACCTTTTTAGGTCTAAATCTTTTTTCTTTTCCTGTCTTACGGTAGATCCAAAATTTCCATGTAATCTTGTGAAACCTGTTTTACCTTACTTAGTCGTTCTTGCCTTAGACCTGTATCTTCTTCATTACATAGGCGGTTTACCTTTGTAGAAAACAATCTATCACATACCATTAGTCCCCTTGTAAACCGGCAACCCCTTGATCTCTGTTGTCATATTCCGGTTTAATAATATGTGTATATCTCTTTTCCCACTTATCGCCTTGTCATTCGTAATTATATCACCCTCCGGTTTACCAATTTCACACACTTGGATTCCTTTATTCTATTGCACCTTATGCATCACTATGAATGAATTGTAAACCGGCATTTCTTTCCAGCTTTTCACTTGCAATGGCCAAGCAATTTCATTCCTGCAACTAGGCTCCCTCTCGGCTTACTAAGGAGCAATTGAATGGTATGGTTAAGATCGGCACCTTACCAAAGAAGAATGAGATCCGTTGGCGAGTTCCTGGGCCGGAAAATCCTCCCACCACTAAGCAGGGTGAGGTAGTGGTGTTTGTTGATCACATAGGCCGTGGTTTCAAACCACCCGGGTCAAAGTTTTTTCGGGATGTGCTTCTAGCTTTCAACTCCACCCTCAAAATATTGGACCCAACTCGGTATCCAATATATGCAACTTTCAAGTTTTCTGTGAAGCGTACCTCCAGGAAGAGCCAACTGTGGAACTGTTCCGGGATTTCTTCCATATGAACCGGCGCACTGAATTTGTAGACGGGCCCAATACTGAACTCAGTGGCGTCTCCATTCAAAAAATAAAAGAGGTTGAATTTCCTCATGCCAAGTTGCACAGTCACCCCAAAGAGTGGAATCAAACTTGGTTCTACTGTAAAGACACCTCCCCTGTGATAGAGGCGAGGGTGTCCCAATCTTTCGATGAGATGATAACTATCGATTTGGTGGAGACGACTTTGACGATCCGACTACAAACGTGCACGACATTGCGCCTTAGCAATCGCTAAACCAATCTCCTGAGGTTACTGACAATGCTGGAAGCACGGTCAGCCTGACCACGAAGGTCTATTCCTGCAAGCAATCGAAGAACGAGCAAGAATATGATAAAGCAATCTGAATATTGCAAATATATATGAAGTATTGATAATGGTGGGGATCCGGAAGCGGTCTTGGTCTGGTCGTTGGACACAAACGAAGTACACGAAGTTGCAATGGCTAACTTTTAACTAAACAAATCCCCAAAGAAAAAGCTACTAGATGGATCTACTTATATAGGAGCAAGGGGTGGCGGCCAAGGAGGTGGGAGGACGTCCCAAGGCAGCCTAAAACTAACCCTAGGTCGTACAAGGCTCATGGGCCCAAGTGGAGGTGATGCAACACCTTTGGGCTTGTAGTTTGACTCGGATTCTGCTGCAACGTCAGATTGTTTCGTCCGTAACTCAACGCTCCGGACGAATTTGAAGGTGAATCCAATTGGGATGGAAAGAGCACGAAATCTAGTTTCCAACAAAAAAAGAATCACCCAATTCCGAGTCCGTATGAAAAAGTTGTTGGCGTTTTGAGTCAGGTATGTCTGTGCAGTCCGAATCTGAATCCAGAACGTGAGAGACTTGGACTCTATCTTCTCTTGGGCCAAAAGTGACGTGAGAGGACTTTTTGAATACAACCTAAACATCTTCTTTTCCCTTATCTTCATATGTGGATTGTACAAATGTCCCATACACCTGCAATTAGACAAAACACAAAAGTGTGTGAAGTATTTTTGTTCTGGATAACATAAATAGACTATTGAATAGTTTGCATTAGAAATCACCTGACAAATATGCATGTATGCAATATTTTTGGTCGTATCCAAGGTAGTCATGTCCTCATCATCCTCCCCTTTTTGAAAACAAAGCCGTCCTCGGCATTGCTTAATCAGAAATGTGGCTAACAAAAGAGACGAGGTGTACATGTTGTATATGTATATGTCATCCATTTTAACTTCCCTTGATTTTTGCACATATGTCACATGTATACATGAGTAACTTTCATTGTTCATAAAATCTAAAGCCAAAAAATTATCACAAGAAGTAGAAGGCATGAAAATATTGCAACTCAGTTTGCACATATAAGTGAAGCTCTTATTCACTTCAAAAGATTGGCAATGTTCATCATTAAACCATCCTAACTTCGATGAATAAACCTTACTTGCATCAAATTTACATGCTACAACATGCTTAAATAAGCAAACATGCAATAAGTCATTGGACACAGAATCATCATCAAGATTAGAGGTCATATGAAAATGATTAAACATTGGTTCTTTTGCATCAACAGTTAATTCAATGGGTGCACTCAAAATTGTTGATATTTCAGTTGTTTGATCACATGACGCATTCATGACAGTAAAAAGAGTCTCTAAAATAGGTGGTGTGCTCAAATCAACAGGTAACTCAACACATGATGCATTCAAGTTAACTAGGCATGCTTCATTCTCATGTGAAGTTATATCATCAAGACCTTTACTGTTACCTCGCAGAGATGTAGCTGATGTAGGTATGGACGTTGACAATGTACCATACTCTTGAGATGATATCGCGCTCACAATCCGAGGTGGGGCTGCTCTAGTAGGTGCAATAGTGGAGTAACCAACCGGCGGTGGTGAGCATGAACTGGAATAGTAGTTGTTGTAGTCACCCAATGCATCCTCCTGTATTTGTCTCTCAAAGGTACAAGCACGGACATACATACCAGTAATGCAACGAGGAATATACTGAAATCTTGCCTGAATACCATGGTTCAAACCACCAAAAAATCTATTCATTGTATCATCCTCAGATTCTTCTATGTCACAATGATGCATATAAGATTTGAACTCTTGGTAGTAAGCATGAACAGTGTTACTGCCTTGTTTTAATTGCTCCAATTTGCGATGCAATTCACGACGATAGTAAGGAGCAAAAAATTGTTGTCTCATTACAGCTTTCAAAACTTTCCAAGTTGTGGGTTGGTTATCAATGTTTTTCTTACAATGTACACTCCACCAAACAGAAGCAAAACCAGTAAATGCTCTAATGGTAGCTCGTACTCTCTCAAGTTCAGAAAAATCATGGTGACTAAAAACTTGTTCTACTTCAAGCTCCCAAGCTAGATAAATAGCAGGATTAAATCTACCCTCAAATGATGGTAAAGAGATAACCTGACCATATGCTTGTGTGTGTTGTCCCAACTCTCGTGATGGTGAAGATGTGTCCGTCATCCAAGAACTTCTATCTCTGGAACCTGTCATGATTAGTAGAAACAAGAACCAAAATTCGAGAATAATGTTCCTATGAACTACTAGGATGTGGTTGTAAAGTGCTCACAGTAAAGCAAATATCAATATCTTACAAGTTCTTACCATGCGGCAGGTGGTGACAGGCAACCAGCGGTGTCAAATAACTCCGAAGATTGTGTAAAACGATTGCCAGGGGAACGTACGTATACACAGTGTAGAAATATGTGGAGCTGGGTTGGCTATATATGGTAGCAAAAGATTAGCAATAATCAATTCAGAGATGCAATGTTGAACAAACGCTCAACGACGGTACTGTGCTGGTCCTAGGCTAGACCAAACTAGAGACGCGAGCCTAGAACACTAATGAGGTCACGTCGTAGAACAACTAGCATCAATAAAGGATATGAAGTAGCTCTGGATAGCAAGATATAAGTGAAGATCACAATAGCAGTAGACCTATTTAGAAGCTGATGTTGAGGTGCCAAATACTGAACTAGTTTCTGCAACTATTTAGATGCGGCTCGTCGCTAGCTTTCATTTGAGTACTCGCGGAGCCAAAACAGACTTCATATGAGGAATTTATGCCTGTTTTACTGAACAATGCACAAAACAGATTCCAATCCGAATTCAACTACGAGATTGAGTCTAGATAGATCCGAATTTTGTTTTTTTTCTCCTCTCTTTTTTTTCTCACACTTTTTTTTTCTTTTCCTTTCTTTTTTTTTCTCTCACTTTTTTTTTACTTTTTTTTCTCTCGTTTTTTTCTCTATCTTTTTTTTCTCTCTCCCTCTTCACAAAACAAACTAGATAAGATGTAGATTGGATCAAGCGAAGATGGGAACGATCTCAACTATGATTATGACAATGAACAGTGGGTAGCACGTGGAGGAAATTGATGGATGGGTTGTGGACAGCAGAAGGGATAACGATGCAGCGGCGACGTGACTAATGTGAACAGAACTCGAAACTCTAAATGACCTAGACACTAAGACCAGCAACTCGACACGACGATGCAACCGATAATTCAACTATGCAAGCAATGAAAAGAAAATTGCAAAGGCTCAGACTGGCTTGGACAAAGGATGAATAGATCTAACTCTTTTTTGTGGATTTTTCATGGACAATAGGTAAGAAAATAAATCTAATCTAGGAAAACTGGAAATTCTCACCGAGCAACCTGAAAACTGATACCACTTGATAGAGGCGAGGGTGTCCCAATCTTTCGATGAGATGATAACTATCGATTTGGTGGAGACGACTTTGACGATCCGACTACAAACGTGCACGACGTTGCGCCTTAGCAATCGCTAAACCAATCTCCTGAGGTTACTGACAATGCTGGAAGCACGGTCAGCCTGACCACGAAGGTCTATTCCTGCAAGCAATCGAAGAACGAGCAAGAATATGATAAAGCAATCTGAATATTGCAAATATATATGAAGTATTGATAATGGTGGGGATCCGGAAGCGGTCTTGGTCTGGTCGTTGGACACAAACGAAGTACACGAAGTTGCAATGGCTAACTTTTAACTAAACAAATCCCCAAAGAAAAAGCTACTAGATGGATCTACTTATATAGGAGCAAGGGGTGGCGGCCAAGGAGGTGGGAGGACGTCCCAAGGCAGCCTAAAACTAACCCTAGGTCGTACAAGGCTCATGGGCCCAAGTGGAGGTGATGCAACACCTTTGGGCTTGTAGTTTGACTCGGATTCTGCTGCAACATCAGATTGTTTCGTCCGTAACTCAACGCTCCGGACGAATTTGAAGGTGAATCCAATTGGGATGGAAAGAGCACGAAATCTAGTTTCCAACAAAAAAAGAATCACCCAATTCGGAGTCCGTATGAAAAAGTTGTTGGCGTTTTGAGTCAGGTATGTCTGTGCAGTCCGAATCTGAATCCAGAACGTGAGAGACTTGGACTCTATCTTCTCTTGGCCCAAAAGTGACGTGAGAGGACTTTTTGAACACAATCTAAACATCTCCTTTTCCCTTATCTTCATATGTGGATTGTACAAATGTCCCATACACCTGCAATTAGACAAAACACAAAAGTGTGTGAAGTATTTTTGTTCTGGATAACATAAATAGACTATTGAATAGTTTGCATTAGAAATCACCTGACAAATATGCATGTATGCAATAGTTTTGGTCGTATCCAAGGTAGTCATGTCCTCATCACCCTGAAGACAAGAATCCTCTGCCGGGTTACCGTGCCCACCGGCTTGCCAATACGCATCCACTTCCACAACGCCTAAGTGCCCAGGAACGGCCCCGTATGCACCTCAACTCGCCAAGCTGAGAGCCTTCCTGGCCAATGGTTTAACAGGTGTAGACTTTGTCCACTCTTGGATATCTTGGAGCATATTGCCGTTAAGTCGCCGCTCCGGCTTAATGTGTGAGTATACTGGCGAAGTAGAAGACCCCCAAGGTCATATCAATATTCAGCTAACAGATGAAGAGGTCACTGAGGCCGTCAAGAAGATATTTAACGAATCGGAAGCCATTTGTCGCCAAACCGGACTAGACCCTTTTTACACGCAAAGCAAACCGCCTGCTGTGAGTATTGTTCCTCCGCTTTACACTTGATATCTTTAGACTGTACAATCCTTGAATACCCTTCTTTTTACTTTTAAACAGGGTGATGATCCGTTTTGGAAGAAGAAACCTCAAGAGAAAGCGACAAAAATTATCCGCCCTAAAACCAAAGCCGTCAAGAAAACCACAAAGCGGAAGGCACCTGAACGCATCAGTATGGAACTGGATGACATCCCGGATGAACCGGAAGTTGAGGTAGAACTTGATTCACTTGGTTCCCTTTTCATGCATCTCATTGACAATGATACTTATCAGGAGGACTTGGAGGGCAGCCAAGCTAATGATGTAGAGGTAATTATCCTTTCCTCCGGTTCAGACTCTATGCCAACACAAAAAATCCGTCAAGCGGTCCGGAAAGTAAGCTTTTCTCATCCTCTTGCTCACTTGGATCCAACATTTATTTTGAAGACACAGCAGCACGAGGCTCGCCGCACAACCTGGCATAGCGGCCAAAAGGTCACTTCGGCCGGTTTACCAGACACTCCGGTTCGAAAGCGCCGATCTGAGGTCTTACCCACTTTTGACACTTATTATCCCAAGGCAGGCTATTTCCGACAACCTCTTAATCCGTCTGATTCAAATTATCAGGTGAAACCTCCTTCATCCTCTGGCGAGTCAACAGCGACCCAACTTCCTCCTCTCAAAACTGTAGCTGGGTAAGTACTTCAACCCCTTCTTTTGATGTTTTCATACTTTATATACTATGCTTAACTTTCACATCTTATTCTGTTTTAGAGCCAAAGCCAGACCTAGCAAAAAGGCTCGGGTGAACAATCCGCCCGAAGACCAGGTGGTTATTGTCGGCGTTCTGGGAACGGGGGTCCCCAGACTTGCCTGCCTGCGGCGTGGCTCAAGCGGGGGCCTAGCGTGGCCCATGTTCATCAGCTCAAGCTCAAGACCCTCGCGAGGGGCCAAGCCTCGCGGGGCGGACGACAGGAAGCTTCCTCAGAGGCAGCCTCATCAGGCAGGCTCGCGAGGAGGCGGACAGATCAAGGCAGGGGTACCTCGCGAGGAACCCGTGACGCAAGCCATGACGATCGAGACCAGGCAGGCGCCGGTCTGCGCAGTGTCCTTGTTTCCCCTTTGGTGCAAAGGGCGCAAGCACAGGCCAAGGCATCAGGCAAAGGTTACCATTCCGGTGCAACGAGACCAAGACCAGCCGGACGGCAGGATGGAGGTCACCGTGGAGCCCAAGACGGCGTCATCGCCAGTGCTTTTGGCAGCCGAAGACCACCTTTGGTCAGGATAACTTGTACTAGATGTTCCCCTTCGAAATGGCCAATTGTCGGTGCCCTTCCCGCTCGTTATTTGGGGAGAGGCCCAGGGCCTCTATAAATAGAGCTAGCCACCACAGAAGGAGGGGACGGCTGGAAATCTGGTAGAACCATAGCAGAGAGAGAGAGAGAGAGAGAGAGAGGCGACTGAACTCACCCTAGCAGTTCGTCGCACCAGCTCAAGAACACCTCTCGCGAGGCTGTTCTTCCCTTGTACTGTCCATCATCAGCCCCAGAGGCAATCCACAACACCACACACTGGAGTGGGGTATTACACCACAACGGTGGCCCGAACCAGTATAAACCTCGTGTCTCTCGTGTTGTTCATCATTTTCATCTTAGCTCGCACGAGAGGATCAGACATAGATCGGGAGGGGAGAGATCTCCGCGTGCACTCCGGTGTTCGAACCTCAAGGGTCTGCCGGAACCCGAAACCCGACATTTGGCGCGCCAGGTAGGGGGTGCGCCGGAGTCCTCCCTCCTGACGACCCGCTCTCCCTCGACATCGCATCCCGCCCTCATGGCGGACAACGCGCCGCCCGCTCCAGCAATGGATGCGGACATTGGGGCCAGGGGGCTCCGGGCCTTGGCCCCCCGACTTGCGACATGTGCAGTGGCCGCGCAAGTTCAGGCCCAAGATGCCGCCGCGCTACGACGGCGCTACGGACCCAATGATTTTCCTACTGGCGTACGAGGAGGCTGTCCTCGGAGCCGGGGGCGACGATCGGGTGATGGCCAACTGGTTACCCATGGCCCTCACCGGCATCCCGCGCGCGTGGCTCCTCCACCTGCCGACGGTCTCTGTCACCTCCTGGGAGGAGCTGGGCGACCTTTTCCTCGCCTGTTTGGCCGCACGAGCGCCGCCCGTCATTGCAGCTCTCCTGGGTGGCTCCCAGGCACCGCCCTCGAGCCATCACGTCAAGCCGTTCACCCACCAGATCAGCACCACCTCCAAGCGCCGAGAAGCCCCCCGGGCTGGGTGGCGCCCGAGGCCGATCTAACCTTCGACTCGGAGGACCACCCCTTCAACCCCATTGGTTCGGGCGCACTCCCGATGCTGTGCACCCCCACCATCTGCCAAGTGGCCGTCACCAGGACCCTCATTGACGGTGGTGCCGGCCTCAATGTGCTCTCGATGGAGGCCTTAAGCCTCCTCCATGTGCCGCTAGAGCGGCTCCGACCCAGCAGGCCTTTCTCGGGTGTCGGGGCCGGTTCCACCGCCTCCTTGGGGCAGATCCGCCTTCCAGTGACCTTCGGCACCTGCGACAACTTCCGCACGGAGCTGATCGACTTCAACATCGCCCCCATCGGCCTCCCCTACAACGCCGTCCTTGGCTATCCGGCCCTGGCTCAGTTCATGGCAGCAACTCACCCGGCGTACAACCTCATGAAGATGCCTAGGAGCAGCGGCGTCCTCACCGTGTCAGGAGACACAAAGGATGCGCTGCAGGTGCTCCAGCTTGTTTTCAGGGCGGCCGCGGTGGCGCAGCCCACTGGCACCGACGCCCTCAAACCCAAGGGGGCTGCGCCGGCTAAAAAGAAGCAGTTGTTCACCCAAGACAAGGCAGAAACCAAGCAGGTACCAGTCGACGAGGACGGGTCCGCTAGCGCCACCTTCACCATAGGGGCCAACCTCGAGCCCGAGCAAGAGGAAGCCCTGATCGGTTTCATGCGTGCGAACAAGAAGGTGTTTGCGTGGGAACCTGATCAGTTAGCAGGGGTCCCAAGGGAAGTGATTGAGCATCACCTCAACGTGTGCCCTAATGTGCGCCCCGTGAAGCAGAAGGCAAGGCGGCAGTCTACTGAGAAACAAGCTTTCATCGTTCAAGAGACCCGGAAGCTAGAGGCGGCAGGAGTTATCCGCGAGGTCCGCTACCCCGATTGGCTGGCTAATCCGGTCGTTGCGCCGAAAAAGGGAGGAAAGGAGCGCATGTGCGTCGACTTCACCAACCTCAACAAGGCCTGCCCGCAGGATCCATTTCCGCTCCCCCGCATTGACCAGATAGTCGACTCCACCGCAGAGTGTGACCTATTGTGCTTCCTAGATGCCTTCTCGGGCTATCACCAGATCAAGATGGCGGTAGAAGACGTGGAGAAGATGGCCTTCCTGACCCCGTGTGGAGTGTACTGCTATACATGCATGCCGTTTGGGTTGCACAACGCTGGCACGACCTTTCAGCGGCTGATGCACATCGCCTTAGGCCGGCAAGCTCGGGAGGAATGCAGAAGCTTACGTCAATGACATTGTGGTCAAGTCTTGTGAGGCAAGGCCCCTGATAAAGGACCTGGAAGAAACCTTCGCGAGCCTCAACGAGGTGGACCTACAGCTCAACCCGGAGAAGTGCGTGTTTGGAGTCCCCTTAGGCAAGCTCCTGGGTTTCCTCGTATCCCACAGGGGCATCGAGGCCAACCCGGAGAAGGTCAAGGCAGTCGAAGACATGAGCCCACCAAGGACCCTCAGAGAAATGCAGAAGCTCACCGAGCGTGTAACTGCGCTGGGGTGTTTATTCTCCAAGCTGGGGGAACGAGCGCCGCCCTTCTTCAAGCTGATGAAGAAAAAGGGCCCCTTCGAGTGAACTGAAGAGGCCGACAAGGCATTCCAAGACCTCAAGAGGTACCTTACCAGTCCACCAGTGATGGTAGCTCCGCGTCCTCGGGAGCCCCTGGTGCTCTACCTTGCGGCCACCCCTACTCCGCTAGCACAGCCCTGGTAGCGGTCAGGGAGGAGCGATGTGCCAAGGCCGCATCAACCGTCTGAACTGAAGCGAAACAGAGCCAGGAGGGCCTCGCGAAGGCCGCAACCGCAGCCGGAAAGGAACAGCCGCGGAAGGAGAAAGCACCCGAAGCAGGAGAGGCCTCCTCAGGCGACCAAGCACTGGGAGCTCCGTCGTCTCAAGAGATGCCTCGACCTCCGGAAGACACAAGCAGTGCCAGCACCCACATCCTCGTCGAGCACCCCGTGTATTTCGTCAGCACAGTGCTACGGGACGCGAGGGCGCGGTACCCCATGCCTCAAAAGCTCCTCCTCGCGCTATTGGTGGCCTCACGCAAGCTGCGGCACTACTTCCAAGGCCACCCCATCAAGGTCGTCTCGGCCTACCCCTTGGAGAGGGTACTCAGGAGCCCCAACTCGGCTGGAAGGGTTGCTGAATGGAACATCGAGCTGCAGGCATTTCAGCTAGAATTCAGTACGACTAGAGTCATCAAGGGAGCCGCGTTAGCAGATTTCGTGACGGAATGGGCAGAAGCGCCGGGTCTCGAGGCAGGCGAAGACCGGTCACTTTCCCCAGGAAGTGAAGCACCGGATGGCTGGGTCATGTACTTTGATGGGGCGTTCTCCTGACACGGTGCGGGAGCTGGCGCAGTGCTCGTATCTCCTACCTAGAACAAACTCTACTACGCCGTGCAACTTTGCTTCCAGCACGGAGAAAAGGTCTCCAACAACATAGCGGAGTATGAAGGCCTAATAGCAGGCTTGAAGGCCGCAGCTGCCTTAGGGGTGAAGCGCCTCATCATCAAGGGCGATTCGCAGCTCCTCGTCAACTTCTCCAACAAGATATACGAGCCAAAGGATGAGCACATGGAGGCCTACCTCGCTGAGGTCCGCAAGATGGAGAAACGGTTCTGGGGACTAGAGTTGCAGCATGTGCCTCGCGGCACCAATAAGGAGGCTGAAGACATAGCCAAGAGGGCATCTAGGCGGCTGCCTCAAGAGCCCGGCGTCTTTGAGGAGCGGCTCTTCAAACCCTCGGCGGTGCCGTCGCTGTCTAGCACGACACAACCAAGGGAGGAGCTCCCTCAGCCGCCTACCTCAGGAGCCCCGGTCTGCGACCCAGCCTCGGGGGCAAGCCTGCTCCTGGCGTTAGAGCCTCAGGAAGGGTGTTGGATCCCGGAGCTCAAGAACTACCTGACGCGAGGGACTCTGCCGGAGAATGAGGAGGAGGCAGAGCGTGTGGCGCGGCAGGCCACGACTTATTGCATCAGGGATGGAGAGCTCTACAGGAAGCGACCGAATGACGTGTCCTTACGTTGCATCTCCTGAGAGCAAGGGAAGGAGCTACTGACGGATATACACGGCGGAGACTGCGGGCACCTGATGAGGACATCAATACCATTGTTACACCCACAGCCCCTACTGTTACATATACTGGACCAATTACTAGAGCTCGCGCACGCCAATTAAATTACCAGGTACTTTCGTTTCTTGGTAATGATTCTAATGTTCATGAGATTATGATGCTGCCTAAATTGGATACATTTCTTTTGCTTTCAAATGAAGGGCCTAGCTTGGAGAAGGATGAACATTGGAGCAAGAACACGCATGGAGTTGATGGCATGCCCAAGGGGATCAAGAACGGAGTTACAAGTGATGATTTCAGGACTTTGAAGCCGCCATAAGGAGTGCATGAAGCCTTGGACGAAATATACAAGATGTCACTTCATAATATTCGTCCATAGGCTATTCTAGGTGCTGCGTCACCTTATTAATGGGCCAGGCCCATGTAATTTCGAAATACTTAAGTATAGGCTATTTTTAGAGTCCGTATGTGTGGGGAAACAAGAGTTAGGGTTGGTTTCGGACCCCACCCTCAAGGGCCACGAAATTCCCCCCTCTTCCTCCATATATACAGCCCTTAGGGCGTCGTTTAGACTTTGGGTTTTGTTTAGATTAAAAGTTCGCCATAGCTGCAACTTCGCGTACTTCGTTTGTGTCCAACGACCAGACCAAGACGTCACAGAACCCCACCTTGATCAATAAAGCTTTCATCTTATATTCGCAATATCCAGATTGCAATCTCAGTTTCTTGCTTGTTCTTCGTTTGCTCGCAGGAAACAGGCCCTCGTGGTCAGGTTGATCATGCTCCGGCGTGGTCAATAACCCCTCGGAAGTTGGTTTAGCGATTGCTAAGGCGCGACGTCTCGCACGTTCGTAGTCGGATCGTCAAGGTCGACTCCCACAGAAAACGATAGCCACCATCTCATCGAAACATCGGGACACCTTTGCCTCTATCAGCACCACTCGTCGTCACGGACCCTCGTCGGCAAGGCGTTCCATAGTGGATTCTATTGGCCCACTGCCCTCAACGACGCCGTTGAGCTTGTGAAGGCTTCCGAGGCCTGCCAATTTCACGCTAAGAAGATCCATCAGCCTGCGGGGGGTCTACAGACTATACCCCTCTCATGGCCGTTCGCAGTTTGGGGGCTCGACATTCTGGGCCCATTTCCTCAGGCACCAGGGGGCTATCGCTACCTCTATGTTGCCATGGACAAATTCACCAAGTGGGCTGAGGTGGAAGCCGTCCGCACAATCCCGGCAGGCTCAGCGGTCAAATTCATCAAGGGCCTCGTGAGCCGATTTGGGGTGCCCAACCGCATCATCACTGACAACGGTTCACAATTCACCAGTAATCTCTTCAAAACGTACTATGCTAACCTTGGAACGCAGATATGCTACGCTTCGGTAGCACACCCCCGGAGCAACGGCCAGGCCGAGCGGGCCAACGCGGAGGTCCTGAGGGGCCTCAAGGCCAGGTCCTTCAAGAAGAAGCTGGAGGCCTGTGGCAGGGGCTGGCACGACGAGCTCCAGTCCGTGCTATGGTCAATCCGCACGACAGCGACCAAGCCGACTGGCGAGACCCCGTTCTTCCTCGTCTACGGAGCGGAGGCTGTTCTCCCTCACGAGGTCAGACGTCGCTCCGCATGGGTCCTGGCATTCGACAAGGCTCAGCAGGACACCATGCGGGGGACGGATCTCGTGCTGGGGGAGGAACATCGTCGGGAAGCCGCACTGCGAGCGGCGAGGTATCAACAGGCGCTACAACGACACCACAGCCGCAACATCTTCCCCAGGACCCTTGAGGTAGGGGATCTCGTGCTCAGAAGGGTTCTCTCTAGGGAGGGGCTACACAAGCTCTCTCCCATGTGGGAGGGCCCGTTCAAGGTTGTTCATGTTTCCAGGTCTGGCTCCGCGCGCTTGGAGACTCCGTAGGGAGTACCCATCCAGAACCCATGGAACATTCAACATCTCCGGAGGTTCTACCCCTGAGTGAAGCCGCTGCGTTTTGGAAAAGGCCCAGTGCCTGTGAAGAAGGGGAATGCCTGTGGAGCTGCTGCGTTTGGGAAAGGCCCGGTGCTTGTGAAGAAGGCGAATGCCTGTGAAGAAGGCAAATGCCTATGAAGCCACTGCATTTGGGAAAGGCCCGGTGCCTGTGAAGAAGGCGAATGCATGTGAAGCCGCTGCGTTTTGGAAAAGGCTCGGTGCCTGTGAAGATGGCGAATGCCTGTGAAGCCGCTGCGTTTTGGAAAAGGCCCGGTGCCTGTGAAGAAGGCGAATGCCTGTGAAGCTGCCGCATTTCAAGAAAGGCCCGGTGCCTGTGAAGAAGGCCAACGCCTACGAAGCTCGCCGCCCGTGACACTCTCACGTAATAATGAGTGGAGTTGTACACGCCCCGGAGTCTCCGGAGTGCCGCCCTCGGGCCTCGGGGGCTCCCGCCCACGCCCAGTGGCAGCACTTAGCTCCGCGCTGGTGAGAAGACGTCGAAGACTAGAATAGGCGCCGGACGCGGCTTTCCCATTTGCTTTCTGCAGTTGGCTTGTTTATTCCCGTTTGAAGTTTTTATTGGAGTTGCTGACGTTCCTGGCTTGTGGCTCTTTGTCTTTCTCGCTCGCTCACCTCGTTTTCTCTCGCGAAGTCTCGCGAGGAAGGATCGCGGGCACCCTCGCGAGTGTTTTCTGCCCCGATCGTTTGGAGCTTTCCTATCCGAGTCCTCTGCGGGAGCACCCCTCCCAGTCTGTGCCCCACGGGCATCGCGACACGAGCGCGGGACCTGGGCCGATCGCCCCCACAGCTAAGACCATAAGTTACCCCTCCTACTAATCCTTGCAGGGCACGAAGCGCACGAGGAGGCCACGGCCTCGGGAGGCGAGGACCGCGCCAAGCCCCACCGAGCTAAAATAGTTCCTGCACATGGGAGCGCAGCGCGAAAACACGGCGCAGAAATAGCGGAAACAGCGCGATGGTTAAACAGCAACAGTTCTAATACGCCCCGCGGGGCCCTACATTACTTACTATTTTTACGCGGGATAAGAAAGAAAACAAAACGGGCGCGATTCGTCCTGCGCCAACCCAGAGCGAAGGCTCGAGCTGCTCCTGGGGCTTAGGCGGATCTCTCCTCTCGCTTCACCGGGGCGCGATGGCGGGCTGACCCGCTACCTTCACCCAAGTGGGCGCGACGACGAGGAGGCTGGTCGCAGCCACTGCTGGAGGAGCTGCTGCCTGAGAGGGGGTTGCCGAAGCTCGGCGAACCCCGAGAACCGCCGCCTGTACGCCAGTTGCCATCTTCATCCTGGTTAGAGCCAGGGCTGGGCAGGCAGCCGCGGTCGTCGTCTTCAGGGCAACACCCAGCACGGCGACCGTCTTCCCCGAACACCCTCACGTAGAGGGTGGCGTCGCCATCAAACTTGAAGTACAGGGTGCACCACCGGCTCAGGCCATGCGCGCGGGCAAACGTTTGCTAGCCGCGTGTCAGGGGGCCGTTCCCAGAAACGGAGACCTCCAGCGACGCCCAGGAGGCCCTGCTGCAGCATCCGTCTGCATGGAGCCAGAAGCCGCACCGGGCGCTGGCCGGCAGTTCATCTACGAAGAAACGGGGGAGCTGGAGCCTGGTGCTGGATGGGTCTGTCGACCACACGACAAACTCTGGCAGCACCTCCGCAGAGCGAAAGCGTGGCCTAGGGGGGCGCACACCCACGGCATGCCCCCCGTCGGCAACCTGGCGCTCACCACCACGCCGGGAACCGCCTCCATGGCCGCGGGAGGCCACTGCAGGGACCGTGGTATACTTGCGAGGGCGGCCTCGGCCGCGCTTGGCCAGGGGGGAGTCAGGCCCAGCCTGGGGGCCTTTCCTTTCTCCGCGGCTGAGAATCTCTTTGGAGCCATGGGAGCGACGAGTAATCGAGAAGAAGGAAAGGAGCAGCAAAGATGGATGGGCCGAAGTGGGTCGCCCAGCCCCATACTTATAGCCAGAGGAGGCCAACCGCCGTGCACCATGATCACAGGTAATCATGACCGGTTTCTCTGCATGCAGGGACTTATCAAATCATGCGGTCGCCGAGGCGTCGTGGGGAAGCACAGTCGCCCACGTCCAATCAACCGCCACGCTGCGCCCAAGGCCGCAGGCTGTTAGGGCCCGCGGCGCTTCACGCTTGCCCCTTCGCTTCTGTGCTAAGCCAAGCCCGCGCGCACCTTGGGCCTGGGGGCTATTGTCGGCGTTCTGGGAACGGGGGTCCCTAGACTTGCCTGCCTGCGGCGTGGCTCAAGCGGGGGCCTAGCGTGGTCCATGTTCATCAGCTCAAGCTCAAGACCCTCGCGAGGGGCCAAGCCTCGTGGGGCGGACGACAGGAAGCTTCCTCAGAGGCAGCCTCATCAGGCAGGCTCGCGAGGAGGCGGACAGATCAAGGCAGGGGTACCTCGCGAGTAACCCGTGATGCAAGCCATGACGATCGAGACCAGGCGGGCGCCAGGCGGGCGCTGGCCTGCGCAGTGTCCTTGTTTCCCCTTTGGTGCAAAGGGGGCAAGCACAGGCCAAGGCATCATACAAAGGTTACCATTCCGGTGCAACGAGACCAAGACCAGCCGGACGACAGGACGGAGGTCGCCGTGGAGCCCAAGATGGTGTCATCGCCAGTGCTTTTGGCAGCCGAAGACCACCTTTGGTCAGGATAACTTGTACTAGATGTTCCCCTTCGAAATGGCCAATTGTTGGCGCCCTTCCCGCTCATTATTTGGGGAGAGGCCCAGGGCCTCTATAAATAGAGCTAGCCACCACAGAAGGAGGGGACGGCTGGAAATCTGGTAGAACCATAGCAGAGAGAGAGAGAGGCGACTGAACTCACCCTAGCAGTTCATCGCACCAGCTCATGAACACATCTCGTGAGGCTGTTCTTCCCTTGTACTGTCCATCATCAGCCCCAGAGGCAATCCACCACACCACACACTGGAGTAGGGTATTACACCACAACGGTGGCCCGAACCAGTATAAACCTCGTGTCTCTCGTGTTGTTCATCATTTTCATCTTAGTTCGCATGAGAGGATCAGACGTAGATCGGTAGGGGAGAGATCTCCACGAGCACCCCGGTGTTCGAACCTCAAGGGTCTGCCGGAACCCGAAACCCGACAGTTATTGAACCGGAGCAAACGGTTGAACAGGAGCAAACAGTTGAACCGGAGGGTCGAAATCCTGAAGCTACGTTTGATGAACCACCTCCTCAAGACCACAATATTGATAAACAACTAGAAGTTGACACTGCTGTGCCTGATGATGAACCGGCAGATCCAATCTGGGTTGATGATAGATCTTCTAATCCGGTGAGGGCTACTGACACCCCATCAACTCCAGAATAGACTGCTGGAGACAAAGAAGGCGAAGTTAGCATTACTAGTATTGGTCACACCTCCCCTGGCCATCCTGTAATTTTGGCCAAACATAGTGTCAAGGAAGAACGCGCTGCCATGGAAAAAGGCAAATGGAGCACCGACTTGTCAAGCTATGCCCATCTCTGATTGAGGCTAAGGTGTCCCGATGTTTCGATGAGATGGTGGCTATCGTTTTCTGTGGGAGTCGACCTTGACGATCCGACTACGAACGTGCGAGACGTCGCGCCTTAGCAATCGCTAAACCAACTTCCGAGGGTTATTGACCGCGCCGGAGCACGATCAACCTGACCACGAGGGTCTGTTTCCTGCGAGCAAACGAAGAACAAGCAAGAAACTGAGATTGCAATCGGGATATTGCGAATATAAGATGAAAGCTTTATTGATCAAGGTAGGGTTCTGTGACGTCTTGGTCTGGTCGTTGGACACAAACGAAGTACGCGAAGTTGCGGCTATGGCGAACTTTTTAATCTAAACAAAACCCAAAGTCTAAACGACGCCCTAAGGGCTGTATATATGGAGGAAGAGGGGGGGAATTTCGTGGCCCTTGAGGGTGGGGTCCGAAACCAACCCTAACTCTTGTTTCCCCACACATACGGACTCTAAAAATAGCCTATACTCAAGTATTTCGAAATTACATGGGCCTGGCCCATTAATAAGGTGACGCAGCACCTAGAATAGCCTATGGACGAATATTATGAAGTGGCATCTTGTATATTTCGTCCATGGCTTCATGCACTCCTTATGGCGGCTTCAAAGTCCTGAAATCATCACTTGTAACTCCGTTCTTGATCCCCTTGCGCATGCCATCAACTTCATGCGTGTTCTTGCTCCAATGTTCATCCTTCTCCAAGCTAGGCCCTTCATTTGAAAGCAAAACAAATGTATCCAATTTAGGCAGCATCATAATCTCATGAACATTAGAATCATTACCAAGAAACGAAAGTACCTGGTAATTTAATTGGCGTGCGCGAGCTCTAGTAATTGGTCCAGTATATGTAACAGTAGGGGCTGTGGGTGTAACAATGGTATTGATGTCCTCATCATCCTCCCCTTCTTGAAATGAAGTCATCCTCGACGGAAGCTCATCTTCCTCACCCAAATAAGGCTTCAAATCTGCAATATTAAAAGTGGGACTAACCCCAAAATCTGCAGGTAGCTCAAGTTTATATGCATTATCATTTATTTTCTCTAAAACCTTAAAAGGACCATCAGCACGTGGCATTAGCTTTGATTTGCGCAGATTAGGAAATCTATCTTTACGCAAATGTAACCAAACAAGATCTCCAGGTGCAAACACAACATGTTTTCTACCCTTATCTCCAGCAAGTTTATATTTAGCATTCATACGCTCAATGTTTTCCTTAGTTAACTCATGCATTTTTAAAATCAATTCAGAACGTTCTTTAGCATCAAAATTAACCTTCTCCGAAGATGGAAGAGGCAACAAATCAATAGGTGCACGAGGTAGGAAACCATACACAATTTCAAAAGGGCACATCTTAGTAGTAGAATGCAATGAACGATTATAAGCAAATTCAATATGAGGCAAGCATTCTTCCCACATTTTCTTGTTATTCTTCAAAACAGCCCTAAGCATAGTAGACAATGTTCTATTGACTACTTCAGTTTGTCCATCAGTTTGGGGGTGACAAGTAGTACTAAAAAGCAGCTTAGTCCCCAACTTAGCCCATAAACATCTCCAAAAGTGGCTAAGAAATTTAGTATCACGATCTGAAACAATAGTATTTGGCACACCATGTAAGCGAATAATTTCACGAAAGAACAAATTAGCAACATTAACAGCATCATCGCTTTTATGACATGGTATAAAGTGTGCCATTTTCGAGAACCTATCCACGACAACAAATATGCTATCCCTCCCCTTCTTTGTTCTAGGTAAACCTAAAACAAAGTCCATAGATATATCCTCCCAAGGAACACTAGGTACAGGCAAAGGCATATATAAACCATGAGGATTGAGTCGTGACTTAGCTCTTTGACATGTAGTGCAGCGAGCAACAACACGCTCAACATCCCGTCTCATCTTTGGCCAAAAGAAATGTGTAGCAAGTATATCCTCCGTCTTCTTGACGCCAAAGTGTCCCATTAATCCTCCTCCATGCGCCTCCTGCAACAACAAAAGACGAACGGAGCTAGCTGGAATGCATAGCTTGTTAGCACGAAACACAAATCCATCGTTAAGAACGAACTTGTTCCAAGTTCTCCCTTCCTTACAATTCTGCAATACATCTTTAAATTCAGCATCATTAACATATTGATCCTTGATGGTCTCCAAACCAAATATTTTAAAGTCAAGTTGTGAAAGCATAGTATAACGACGAGACAAGGCATCAGCAATAACATTTTCTTTACCCTTCTTGTGTTTAATCACATAAGGGAAAGTCTCAATGAATTCAACCCATTTAGCATGTCGACGGTTCAGTTTTGCTTGACTTTTAATGTGTTTCAAAGATTCATGATCAGAATGTATAACAAATTCCTTGGGCCATAAATAATGTTGCCATGTTTCTAAGGTCCGAACAAGAGCATATAATTCTTTATCATAAGTAGAATAGTTCAGACTAGGCCCACTCAATTTTTCAGAAAAGTATGCAACAGGTTTTCCATCTTGTAATAACACACCTCCTAATCCAATTCCACTAGCATCACATTCAAGCTCAAAAGTCTTATTGAAATTAGGAAGTTGGAGTAAAGGAGCATGTGTCAACTTATCTTTCAATACCGTGAAGGCTTCTTCCTGTGCGGTACCCCAAACAAAAGGTACATCCTTCTTTGTAAGCTCGTTGAGAGGTGCAGCAATGGTGCTGAAATCTCTCACAAAACGCCTATAGAAACCAGCGAGGCCAAGGAAACTCCTCACTTGTGTGACCGTTTTGGGCTGCGGCCAACTCTCAATAGCTTCAATCTTGGCTTTATCAACTTCAATTCCCTGTGGAGTAACAACATAGCCAAGAAAAGATACTCGGTCGGTGCAAAAGGTGCACTTTCCAAGGTTACCAAACAAACGTGCATCACGTAGAGCAATAAAAACAGCACGTAAATGTTCCAAATGTTCCTCCAAAGATTTGCTATAAATCAATATGTCATCAAAGTAAACTACCACAAATCGTCCAATGAAAGCACGTAAAACTTCGTTCATTAACCTCATGAAAGTACTAGGTGCATTAGTTAACCCAAAAGGCATGACTAACCACTCATATAATCCAAACTTAGTTTTAAATGCTGTTTTCCATTCATCTCCCAATTTCATACGAATTTGATGGTAACCACTACGCAAATCAACTTTGGAGAATATTGTAGAGCCACTCAATTCATCAAGCATATCATCTAGCCTAGGAATAGGATGACGATAACGAATAGTAATATTATTAATGCCTCTACAATCAACGCACATACGCGACGTACCATCCTTTTTCGGCACTTAAATGATAGGAACAGCAGAAGGACTAAGGGATTCGCGTATATAACCTTTGTCGAGCAGTTCTTGTACTTGACGCATAATCTCCTTCGTCTCCTCTGGATTGGTACGGTATGGTGCCCGGTTGGGTAATGATGCACCGGGAATTAAGTCAATTTGATGCTCAATCCCGCGAATAGGTGGTAATCCCGGTGGCACGTCTTGTGGAAAGACGTCGGCGAACTCCTGCAAAATGTTAGTGACAGCAGGAGGCAAAGAGGAAGGCACATCCTCGTATGAAAATAATGCCTCTTTGCACACAAAAGCATAGCAAACAGATTTGCTAAAATCTAGATCATCAATATCAGATTTGGTGGCAAGTAAACATGCACTTTTCAATTTAATTTCAGGAGCAACACTAGATTGTTTATTATGATTAGGCTGCATTTGTTGCTCAAATTCTTTTGCCACAATCTGATTTTCACTCTTAGTTTTCTCCTGTTTTGCTTTATTAGCTCTATTAATATCATCTTTCAAAATGGAATCAGGAGTCATAGGAAGCAAAGTAATATTTTTATCCTTATGAACAAGAGTATACTGATTGTTTCTACCATGGTGAATAGAATTTTTATCAAATTGCCATGGTCTACCAAGTAATAAGGAACATGCTTGCATCGGTACCACATCACAATCAACATAATCAGCATATGTAGAGATACTAAAATGCACACGAACAGTACGTGTTACCTTAACCTTGCCGCTGTTGTTGAACCATTGGATGTAGTAAGGATGTGGATGTGGTCTTGTGGTGAGAGATAGCTTCTCCACCATCTCCATGCTAGCCAAGTTGTTGCAACTCCCTCCATCTATGATCACGCGAACAGAACGTTCCTTCACAACTCCCTTTGTATGGAACAAATTATGCCTCTGATTTTGCTCAGCTTGTGTAACCTGCACACTCAAAACACGTTGAGCAACTAAACATTCATACCTGTCAGCATCTTTAGGAGCCATGTATTGCGTCTCATGATCAGAATCGTCTCCACCGTGTTCGTCACGTGTAATAAGAGCCAATGTCTCCTCATCATAGTCACTAGCGGACTCATACCCACCATCCTCAGTAACAATCATCACACGCTTAGATGGGCATTCTCTCGCATAATGACCTCCACCCTTGCAACGTCGGCAAATAATATCATGTGTTTGCCCTGTTGATGCCATGGATGAAGAAGAGCTCTTTGCAGGCCCAGAAGGTGTGCTCTTGGCAGATAGTGGTGATTGTGCCTGCTTTATTGTATCACGGTTGGAGGTGGTAGCCGACGGAGGCGCCGGTGAAGCAGAACGTGTGGAAGTAGATGATGCACGTGGTGTCCATGAAGAAGGTCGACCTGCAGAAAAGTTAGTCCGCGCCAATGCCTGTCGATCCTGCACTTCACGTTCAGCTTTACAAGCAAGATGGAATAAACGAGTGATATTAGTATACTCCTTATACTCTAGAATCGTCTGAATCTCTCTATTTAATCCACCCATAAAACGTGCAAGCATAGCTTCATTCTCCTCAACAATACCACATCTAATCATGCCAGTTTGTAATTCCTGATAATATTCTTCTACAGAATTTTTTCCCTGTCTTAAGCGCTGCAATTTTTGAAGTAATTCACGTTGATAATATGGTGGAACCCAACGAGTATGCATAGCAGTTTTCAAAGCAGCCCAAGTAGCAGGAATGGGATATAATCTACAATGCTCAGACCACCAAACACATGCAAAACTAGTGAATGCACAAACAGCAGCAGGAACACGTCTCTCCTCGGGATATTGTAAACATGTAAATCGTTGTTCAGTTTCTAACTCCCAAGTAAGATATATATCAGGAACATATCTACCCTCGAATGGTGGAATATTCAATTTTAGTTTAGGGAGATGGTCATGATCTCGTACCTGAGGGTGAGCCCTACCATTGCCATTATTTGCATGTGGACGACCTGATGGTTGCTGTGCTGGTGGTGGCACGTAGTTCTGATTTTGATCAACCTCATCCTCGTAATCGCCAGCAAAATCATCCTCCTCCGCATCAGCAGCAGGAGCCACAGAAGTAGCAACAGCAGCACCAACAGTTTGGCCAGGTGCAAGAGGGAGACGGCTCGCTCGGCGGAGGGCTGTTTCACGATGTGTAGGTAGTCGTCGTCGTTGTTGTTGTAGAGGTGCGTTAGGTGCAGCCGGTGGTGGTGGTGGAAGACGCGCGAGCAATTCATTAAACCTGTCATCGAGCTTTGTTTCGAACGTCTTCTCCGTGTCATCTATCTTCTCCATGGCCTCTTCAAATCTGTTTAGCACATCCTGCACCTGTCCATTCATCATTTGCTGAAATTTATCATGCAACTCCTGATTCGTCATGTTCTCCCAGTCAGTCTCGTCGGCGTGTGATCCTGCCATGGTTAGCAACAATAGAAAACACACAAGAATATGATCCTACAGAATACTAACAAGAGGTGGTGGTGGCGGGTGTCACAAATCCGTCAAGCAAATCTCAAATTCTTACCAGTTCTTACCCAGCAGCAGGCGGTGATCGGCAACCGTTGTAGTCAAAACTCTCAAAAGCTTGGATAGAGCGATTGCCAGGGAGAGTCAAACGCACGACGTAGAGGTATGTGGAGCTGGGAAGGCCTATAGTATGGTAGCAAAAAGGGTCAGCAATAATCAATTCAGAGATGCAAAGTTGAATAAACGCGCAACGACGGTACTGTGCTGGTCCTAGGCTAGACCGTGCTAGAGACGCGAGCCTAGAACACTAACAAAATCACCGCGCTGCACGTAAATAAGGGAAAAGCACACTCTGGAACTTTTTTTTTGCTTTTTTTTTGCGCTCTTTTTTTTTGCGCTCCTCTTTTTTTTTTGCGAAATATCACTATAATGGCGAGTGTCTCAAAACTCTTCCCTCGTCAAACTGATAGGATGGGCACGAAAAAAAATTTCCTCTTTTTTTCGGAAATCAGGGCAGCGACGACGAAAAAGTGCGACAAAAAATCACTATGATGGCACGTGGCTCAAAAGACTCAGAAAAGCCTAAAAATAGGATAGGGAAAAAATATTTTTGCCCGTGAAAATTTTGGCCTAAAAAACTGCCCGGGGGTCTCCAGACTTTTTTTTTTCGAGACCTACGCAGGCACGGAAACACGAATCGGAATTGAGATTGATCTCAAGAACAAACCTAATATGAGAAGAACTCGGATTGGTGGTGGATATATGGTAGTGGTATATGGCAGCGGTGGTGGTATATGGTAGCGGTGGTGGTATATGGATAGAGATTGATGGTGGTATATGGACACGGATTGGTAGTGGTATATGGATAAGGATTCAGAGCGGTGGCGGATAAGAAAAAGTGGTAGATGGGCGATGATGATGGTGCGGCGGCGGCGTGACAACTTATGACCAGAACTCGAAACTCTAAAAGACTAGACTCTAAGACCAGCAACTTGACACGACGATGCAACCGCAAATTCAACAAAGCAAAAACCCTAAAAAGATTATGCAAAGGCTCAGATTGGTTCGGATATGATGAACTAACCCTAATTTTTTTTGTGTGGCTTTTTCGTGGACTGTAGGTATGAAGAACAGACTCGATCTAATCTACGAAAAACTGTAAAATCTCACCGAGCAACCTGGAAATCTGATACCACTTGATAGAGGCAAAGGTGTCCCGATGTTTCGATGAGATGGTGGCTATCGTTTTCTGTGGGAGTCGACCTTGACGATGCGACTACGAACGTGCGAGACGTCGCGCCTTAGCAATCGCTAAACCAACTTTCGAGGGGTTATTGACCACGCCGGAGCACGATCAACCTGACCACGAGGGCCTGTTTCCTGCGAGCAAACGAAGAACAAGCAAGAAATTGAGATTGCAATCTGGATATTGCGAATATAAGATGAAAGCTTTATTGATCAAGGTGGGGTTCTGTGACGTCTTGGTCTGGTCGTTGGACACAAACGAAGTACGCGAAGTTGCAGCTATGGCGAACTTTTAATCTAAACAAAACCCAAAGTCTAAACGACGCCCTAAGGGCTGTATATATGGAGGAAGAGAAGGGAATTTCGTGGCCCTTGAGGGTGGGGTCCGAAACCAACCCTAACTCTTGTTTCCCCACACATACGGACTCTAAAAATAGCCTATACTTAAGTATTTCGAAATTACATGGGCCTGGCCCATTAATAAGGTGACGCAGCACCTAGAATAGCCTATGGACGAATATTATGAAGTGGCATCTTGTATATTTCGTCCAAGGCTTCATGCACTCCTTATGGCGGCTTCAAAGTCCTGAAATCATCACTTGTAACTCCGTTCTTGATCCCCTTGCGCATGCCATCAACTTCATGCGTGTTCTTGCTCCAATGTTCATCCTTCTCCAAGCTAGGCCCTTCATTTGTAAGCAAAACAAATGTATCCAATTTAGGCAGCATCATAATCTCATGAACATTAGAATCATTACCAAGAAACGAAAGTACCTGGTAATTTAATTGGCGTGCGCGAGCTCTAGTAATTGGTCCAGTATATGTAACAGTAGGGGCTGTGGGTGTAACAATGGTATTGATGTCCTCATCATAGTCCGCGCCAATGCCAGTCGATCCTGCACTTCACGTTCAGCTTTACAAGCAAGATGGAATAAACGAGTGATATTAGTATACTCCTTATACTCTAGAATCGTCTGAATCTCTCTATTTAATCCACCCATAAAACATGCAAGCATAGCTTCATTCTCCTCAACAATACCACATCTAATCATGCCAGTTTGTAATTCCTGATAATATTCTTCTACAGAATTTTTTCCCTATCTTAAGCGCTGCAATTTTTGAAGTAATTCACGTTGATAATATGGTGGAACCCAATGAGTACGCATAGCAGTTTTCAAAGCAGCCCAAGTAGCAGGAATAGGATATAATCTACAATGCTCAGACCACGAAACACATGCAAAACTAGTGAATGCACAAACAGCAGCAGGAACACGTCTCTCCTTGGGATATTGTAAACATGTAAATCGTTGTTCAGTTTCTAACTCCCAAGTAAGATATATATCAGGAACATATCTGCCCTCAAATGGTGGAATATTCAATTTTAGTTTAGGGAGATGGTCATGATCTCGTACCTGAGGGTGAGCCCTACCATTGCCATTATTTGCATGTGGACGACCTGGTGGTTGCTGTGCTGGTGGTGGCACGTAGTTCTGATTTTGATCAACCTCATCCTCATAATCTCCCACATAATCATCCTCCTCCACATCAGCAGTAGGAGCTACAGAAGTATCAACAGCAGCACCAGCAGTTTGGCCCGACTGAAGAGGGACACGGCTCGCTCGGCGGAGGGCTGTTTCCCGACGTGGAGGTAGTCGGTGTTGTTGCTGTTGTTGCAGAGGTGCGGCAGGAGCAGCCGGTGGTGGTGGTGGAAAACGCGAAAGCAATTCAGCAAACATGTTATCGAGCTTTGTTTCAAACGTCTTCTCCATGCCATCTATCTTCTCCATGGCCTCTTCAAATCTGTTTATCACATGTTGCACCTGTACACTCATCATTTGTTGAAACGTATCATGAAGCTCCTTGTTCGTCAAGTTCTCCCAGTCAGTCTCGTCGGCTTGTGATCCTAGCATGGTTAGCAGCGATAGAAACACACAAGAATATGATCCTACAGACTACTAACAATTGGTGGTGGTGGCGGGTGTCACAAATCCGTCAAGCAAATCTCAAATTCTTACCAGTTCTTACCCAACAGCAGGCGGTGATCGGCAACCGTTATAGTCAAAACTCTCAAAAGCTTGGATAGAGCGATTGCCAGGGAGAGTCAAACGCACGATGCAGATGTATGTGGAGCTGGGAAGGCTTATAGTATGGTAGCTAAAAGGGCCAGCAATAATCAATTCAGAGATGCAAAGTTGAATAAATGCTCAACGACGGTACTGTGCTGGTCCTAGGCTAAACCGTGTGATAGAGGAGGTGGCTGTCCCGTTCTTTCGATCAGATGATAACTATCGATTTGGTGGAGACGACTTTGACGATCCGACTACAAACGTGCACGACGTTGCGCCTTAGCAATCGCTAAACCAACTCCGAGGGGTTATTGACCACGCTGGAGCACGATCAACCTGACCACGAAGGTCTATTCCTGCAAGCAATCGAAGAACGAGCAAGAATATGATAAAGCAATCTGAATATCGCGAATATATATGAAGTATTGATAATGGTGGGGATCCGTAAGCGGTCTTGGTCTGGTCGTTGGACACAAACGAAGTACACGAAGTTGCAATGGCTAATTTTTAACTAAACAAATCCCCAGGAAAAAGCTACTAGATGGATCTACTTATATAGGAGCAAGGGGTGGCGGCCAAGGAGGTGGGAGGACGTCCCAAGGCAGCCTAAAACTAACCCTAGGTCGTACAAGGCTCATGGGCCCAAGTGGAGGTGATGCAACACCTTTGGGCTTGTAGTTTGACTCGGATTCTGCTGCAACGTCAGATTGTTTCGTCCGTAACTCAACGCTCCGGATGAATTTGAAGGTGAATCCAATTGGGTTAGAAAGAGAACGAAATCTAGTTTCCAAAAAAAAAAGAATCACCCAATTCGGAGTCCATATGAAAAAGTTGTTGGCGTTTTGAGTCAGGTATGTCTGTGCAGTCCGAATCTGAATCCAGAACGTGAGAGACTTGGACTCTATCTTCTCTTGGCCCAAAAGTGACGTGAGAGGACTTTTTGAACACAACCTAAACTTCTCCTTTTCCCTTATCTTCAAATGTGGATTGTACAAATGTCCCATACACCTGCAATTAGACAAAACACAAAAGTGTGTAAAGTATTTTTGTTCTGGATAACATAAATAGATTATTGAATAGTTTGCATTAGAAATCACCTGACAAATATGCATGTATGCAATATTTTTGGTCGTATCCAAGGTAGTCATGTCCTCATAATCCTCCCCTTTTTGAAAATAAAGCCGTCCTCGGCATTGCTTAATCTGAAATGTGGCTAACAAAAGAGACAAGGTGTACATGTTGTATATGTATATGTCATCCATTTTAACTTCCCTTGATTTTTGCACATATGTCACATGTATACATGAGTAACTTTCATTGTTCATAAAATCTAAAGCCAAAAAATTATCACGGGAAGTAGAAGGCATGAAAATATTGGAACTCAGTTTGCACATATAAGTGAAGCTCTTATTCTCTTCAAAAGATTGGCAATGTTCATCATTAAACCATCCTAACTTCGATGAATAAATCTTAGTTGCATCAAATTTACATGCTACAACATGCTTAAATAAGCAAACATGCAATAAGTCATTGGACACAGAATCATCATCAAGATTAGAGGTCATATCAAAATGATTAAACATTGGTTCTTTTGCATCAACAATTAATTCAATGGATGCACTCAAAATTGTTGATATTTCAGTTCTTTGATCACATGACGCATTCATGACAGTAACAAGAGTCTCTTAAATAGGTGGTGTGCTCAAATCAACAGGTAACTCAACACATGATGCATTCAAGTTAACTAGGCATGCTTCATTCTCATGTGAAGTTATATCATCAATACCTTTACTGTTACCTCGCAAAGATGTAGCTGATGTAGGTACGAACATTGACAATGTACCATACTCTTGAGATGATATTGCGCTCACAATCCGAGGTAGGGCTGCTCTAGTAGGTGCAATAGTGGAGTAACCAACCGGCGATGGTGAGCATGAACTGGAATAGTAGTTGTTGTAGTCACCTAATGCATCCTCCTTTATCTGTCTCTCAAAGGTACAAGCACGGACATACATACCAGTAATGCAACGAGGAATATACTGAAATCTTGCCTGAATATCATGGTTCAAACCACCAAAAAATCTATTCATTGTATCATCCTCAGATTCTTCTATGTCACAATGATGCATATAAGATTTGAACTCTTGGTAGTAAGCATGAACAGTGTTACTGCCTTGTTTTAATTGCTCCAATTTGCGACGCAATTCACGACGATAGTAAGGAGGAAAAAATTGTTGTCTCATTACAGCTTTTAAAACTTTCCAAGTTGTGGGTTGGTTATCAATGTTTTTCTTACAATGTACACTCCACCAAATAGAAGCAAAACCAGTAAATGCTCTAATGGTAGCTCGTACTCTCTCAAGTTCAGAAAAATCATGGTGACTAAAAACTTGTTCTACTTCAAGCTCCCAAGCTAGATAAATAGCAGGATTAAATCTACCCTCAAATGATGGTAAAGAGATAACCTGACCATATGCTTGTGTGTGTTGTCCCAACTCTCGTGATGGTGAAGATGTGTCCGTCGTCCAAGAACTTCTATCTCTGGAACCTGTCATGATTAGTAGAAACAAGAACCAAAATTCGAGAATAATGTTCCTATGAACTACTAGGATGTGGTTGTAAAGTGCTCACAGTAAAGCAAATATCAATATCTTACAAGTTCTTACCATGCGGCAGGTGGTGACAGGCAACCAGCGGTGTCAAATAACTCCGAAGATTGTGTAAAGCGATTGCCAGGGGAACGTGCGTATACACGGTGTAGAAATATGTGGAGCTGGATTGGCTATATATGGTAGCAAAACATTAGCAATAATCAATTCAGAGATGCAATGTTGAATAAACGCTCAACGACGGTACTGTGCTGGTCCTAGGCTAGACTGAACTAGAGACGCGAGCCTAGAACACTAATGAGGTCATGTCGTAGCACAACCAGCATCAATGAAGGATACTAAGTAGCTCTGGACAGCAAGATATAAGTGAAGATCACAACGGCAGTAAAGATAATGATGTGAAACAACAGCCAAGCTGTTTTACTGAACAGTGCACAAAACAGATTCCAATCCGAATTCAACTATGAGATTGAGTCTAAAAAGATCCGAATTTTGTTTTTTTTCTCTTTTTTTTTCCTCACACTTTTTTTTCTTTCTCTCCTTTTTTTCTCTGACTTTTTTTTTCTCTTTTTTTCTCTCGTTTTCTTTCTCTCTTTTTTTCTCCCTCTTTCCAAAACAAACTAGATAAGATGCAGATTGGATCAAGTGAAGATGTGAACGATCTCAACTATTATTATGACAATGAATGGTGGGTAGCACGTGGTGGAAATTGATGGATGGGTGGTGGACAGCGGAAGAGATAATGATGCAGCGGTGGCGTGACTAATGTGAACAGAACTCGAAACTCTAAACGAACTAGACACTAAGACCAGCAACTCGACACGACGGTGCAACCGATAATTCAACTATGCAAGCAATGAAAAGAAAATTGCAAAGGCTCAGACTGGCTTGGACCAAGGATGAATAGATCTAACTCTTTTTTCTGGCTTTTTCTTGGACAATAGGTAAGAAAATAAATCTAATCTAGGAAAACTGGAAATTCTCACCGAGCAACCTGAAAACTGATACCACTTGATAGAGGAGGTGGCTGTCCTGATCTTTCGATGAGATGATAACTATCGATTTGGTGGAGACGACTTTGACGATCCGACTACAAACGTGCACGACGTTGCGCCTTAGCAATCGCTAAACCAACTCCGAGGGGTTATTGACCACGCTGGAGCACGATCAACCTGACCACGAAGGTCTATTCCTGCAAGCAATCGAAGAACGAGCAAGAATATGATAAAGCAATCTGAATATCGCGAATATATATGAAGTATTGATAATGGTGGGGATCCGTAAGCGGTCTTGGTCTGGTCGTTGGACACAAACGAAGTACACGAAGTTGCAATGGCTAACTTTTAACTAAACAAATCCCCAGGAAAAAGCTACTAGATGGATCTACTTATATAGGAGCAAGGGGTGGCGGCCAAGGAGGTGGGAGGACGTCCCAAGGCAGCCTAAAACTAACCCTAGGTCGTACAAGGCTCATGGGCCTTAGTGGAGGTGATGCAACACCTTTGGGCTTGTAGTTTGACTCGGATTCTGCTGCAACGTCAGATTGTTTCGTCCGTAACTCAACGCTCCGGATGAATTTGAAGGTGAATCCAATTGGGTTGAAAAGAGAACGAAATCTAGTTTCCAACAAAAAAAGAATCACCCAATTCGGAGTCCGTATGAAAAAGTTGTTGGCGTTTTGAGTCAGGTATGTCTGTGCAGTCCGAATCTGAATCCAGAACGTGAGAGACTTGGACTCTATCTTCTGTTGGCCCAAAAGTGATGTGAGAGGACTTTTTGAACTCAACCTAAACTTCTCCTTTTCCCTTATCTTCAAATGTGGATTGTACAAATGTCCCATACACCTGCAATTAGACAAAACACAAAAGTGTGTGAAGTATTTTTGTTCTGGATAACATAAATAGATTATTGAATAGTTTGCATTAGAAATCACCTGACAAATATGCATGTATGCAATATTTTTGGTCGTATCCAAGGTAGTCATGTCCTCATCACCGTGCTAGAGACGCGAGCCTAGAACACTAACAAAATCACGGCGCTGCACGTAAATAAGGGAAAAGCACACTCTGGAACTCTTTTTTTTCGCTCTTTTTTTTGCGCTCCTTTTTTTTGCGCTCCTCCTTTTTTTTGCGAAAAAACACTATAATGGCGAGTGTCTCAAAACTCTTCCCATGTCAAACTGATAGGATAGGCACGAAATTTTTTTTTCACTTTTTTTCGGAAATCAGGGCAGCGACGACGAAAAAGTGCGACAAAAAATCACTATGATGGCACGTGGCTCAAAAGACTCAGAAAAGCCTAAAAATAGGATCGGGAAAAAAAATTTGCCCATGAAAATTTTGGCCTAAACTGCCCGGGGGTCTCCAGACTTTTTTTTTCCGAGACCTACGCAGGCAAGGAAACACGAATCGGAATTTAGATTGATCTCAAGAACAAACCTAATATGAGAAGAACTCGGATTGGTGGTGGATATATGGTTGTGGTATATGGCAGCGGTGGTGGTATATGGTAGCGGTGGTGGTATATGGATACGGATTGGTGGTGGTATATGGATATGGATTCAGAGCGGTGGCGGATAAGCAAAAGTGGTAGATGGGCGTTGATGATGGTGCGGCGGCGGCGTGACAACTTATGACCAGAACTCGAAACTCTAAAGGACTAGACTCTAAGACCAGCAACTTGACACGACGATGCAACCGCAAATTCAACAAAGCAAAAACCCTAAAAAGATTATGATAGAGGCGAGGGTGTCCCGATCTTTCGATGAGATGATAACTATCGATTTGGTGGAGACGACTTTGACGATTCGACTACAAACGTGCACGACGTTGCGCCTTAGCAATCGCTAAACCAATCTCCTGAGGTTACTGACGATGCCGGAAGCACGGTCAGCCTGACCACGAAGGTCTATTCCTGCAAGCAATCGAAGAACGAGTAAGAATATGATAAAGCAATCTGAATATTGCAAATATATATGAGGTATTTATAATGGTGGGGATCCGTAAGTGGTCTTGGTCTGGTCGTTGGACACAAACGAAGTACACGAAGTTGCAATGGCTAACTTTTAACTAAACAAATCCCAAGGAAAAAGCTACTAGATGGATCTACTTATATAGGAGCAAGGGGTGGCGGCCAAGGAGGTGGGAGGACGTCCCAAGGCAGCCTAAAACTAACCCTCAAGGCTCATGGGCCCAAGTGGAGGTGATGCAACACCTTTGGGCTTGTAGTTTGACTCGGATTCTGCTGGAACGTCAGATTGTTTCGTCTGTAACTCAACGCTCCGGACGAATTTGAAGGTGAATCCAATTGGGCTGGAAAGAGCACGAAATCTAGTTTCCAACAAAAAAAGAATCACCCAATTCGGAGTCCGTATGAAAAAGTTGTTGGCGTTTTGAGTCAGGTATGTCTGTGCAGTCCGAATCTGAATCCAGAACGTGAAAGACTTAGACTCTATCTTCTCTTGGCCCAAAAGTGACGTGAGAGGACTTTTTGAACACAACATAAACTTTTCCTTTTCCCTTATCTTCATATGTGGATTGTACAAATATCCCATACACCTGCAATTAGACAAAACACAAAAGTGTGTGAAGTATTTTTGTTCTGGATAACATAAATAGATTATTGAATAGTTTGCATTAGAAATCACCTGACAAATATGCATGTATGCAATATTTTTGGTCGTATCCAAGGTAGTCATGTTCTCATCATCCTCCCCTTTTTGAAAACAAAGCCGTCCTCGGCGTTGCTTAATCTGAAATGTGGCTAACAAAAGAGACAAGGTGTACATGTTGTATATGTATATGTCATCCAGTTTAACTTCCCTTGATTTTTGCACGTATGACACATGTATACATGAGTAACTTTCATAGTTCATAAAAACTAAAGCCCAAAAATTATCACAAGAAGTAGAAGGCATGAAAATATTAGAACTCAGTTTGCACATATAAGTGAAGCTCTTATTCATTTCAAAAGATTCGCAATGTTCATCATTAAACCATCCCAACTTTGGTGAATAAACCTTACTTGCATCAAATTTACATGCTACAACATGCTTAAATAAGCAAACATGCAATAAGTCATTGGACACAGAATCATCACCAAGATTGGAGGCCATATCAAAATGATTAAACATTAGTTCTTTTGCATCAACAGTTAATTCAATGGGTGCACTCAAAATTATTGATATTTCAGTTGTTTGATCACATGACGGATTCATGACAGTAACAAGATTCTCTAAAATAGGTGGTGTGCTCAAATCAACAGGTAACTCAATACATGACGCATTCAAGTTAACTAGGCATGCCTCATTCTTATGTGAAGTTATATCATCAATACCTTTACTGTTACCTTGTAGCAAAGATGTAGCTGATGTAGGTACGGACGTTGACAATGTACCATACCCTTGGGATGATGCCGCGCTCATAATCCGAGGTGCAATGATGGAGGAACCCACCGGCGGTGGCGAGCATGAACTGGAATAGTAGTTGTTGTAGTCACCTAATGCATCCTCCTTTATCTGTCTCTCAAAGGTACAAGCACGGACATACATACCAGTAATGCAACGAGGAATATACTGAAATCTTGCCTGAATATCATGGTTCAAACCACCAAAAAATCTATTCATTGTATCATCCTCAGATTCTTCTATGTCACAATGATGCATATAAGATTTGAACTCTTGGTAGTAAGCATGAACAGTGTTACTGCCTTGTTTTAATTGCTCCAATTTGCGACGCAATTCACGACGATAGTAAGGAGGAAAAAATTGTTGTCTCATTACAGCTTTTAAAACTTTCCAAGTTGTGGGTTGGTTATCAATGTTTTTCTTACAATGTACACTCCACCAAATAGAAGCAAAACCAGTAAATGCTCTAATGGTAGCTCGTACTCTCTCAAGTTCAGAAAAATCATGGTGACTAAAAACTTGTTCTACTTCAAGCTCCCAAGCTAGATAAATAGCAGGATTAAATCTACCCTCAAATGATGGTAAAGAGATAACCTGACCATATGCTTGTGTGTGTTGTCCCAACTCTCGTGATGGTGAAGATGTGTCCGTCGTCCAAGAACTTCTATCTCTGGAACCTGTCATGATTAGTAGAAACAAGAACCAAAATTCGAGAATAATGTTCCTATGAACTACTAGGATGTGGTTGTAAAGTGCTCACAGTAAAGCAAATATCAATATCTTACAAGTTCTTACCATGCAGCAGGTGGTGAGAGGCAACTAGCGGTGTCAAATAACTCCGAAGATTGTGTAAAGCGATTGCCAGGGGAACATGCGTATACACAGTGTAGAAATATGTGGAGCTGGGTTGGCTATATATGGTAGCAAAAGATTAGCAATAATCAATTCAGAGATGCAATGTTGAATAAACGCTCAACGACGGTACTATGCTGGTCCTAGGCTAGACCGAACTAGAGACGCGAGCCTAGAACACTAATGAGGTCACGTCATAGCACAACTAGCATCAATGAAGGATACTAAGTAGCTCTGGACAGCAAGATATAAGTGAAGATCACAACGGCAGTAAAGATAATGATGTGAAACAACAGCCAAGCAGGATATATCAACAACTTTGTCTCCAACTTTCCTCTGAAAAAGTTTGTGCCGATTTTTTTTCAAGAATGGTATTGACTCAAGCTTTCAAACACAAAAGGAATCACTCAATTCCGAGTTGATATGAGGAGTCAAAAAATTCGAAAACTGTCCTGAAAAACTGGAATAAACTGTGTTCATGAACTTCGGAGGGCAAAAAGACCTATTTAGAAGCCGATTTTGACGTGCCAAATATTGAACTAGCTTCTTCAACTATTTAGATGCGTCTCGTCGCTAGCTTTCGTTTGAGTACCCGCGGAGGCAAAACGGACTTCGTATGAGGAAGTTATGCCTGTTTTACTGAACAGTGCACAAAACAGATTCCAAATGTTCCTCCAAAGATTTGCTATAAATCAATATGTCATCAAAGTAAACTACCACAAATCGTCCAATGAAAGCACGTAAAACTTCGTTCATTAACCTCATGAAAGTACTAGGTGCATTAGTTAACCCAAAAGGCATGACTAACCACTCATATAATCCAAACTTAGTTTTAAATGCTGTTTTCCATTCATCACCCAATTTCATACGAATTTGATGGTATCCACTACGCAAATCAACTTTGGAGAATATTGTAGAGCCACTCAATTCATCAAGCATATCATCTAGCCTAGGAATAGGATGATGATAACGAATAGTAATATTATTAATACCTCTACAATCAACGCACATACGCGACGTACCATCCTTTTTCGGCACTAAAATGATAGGAACAGCACAAGGACTAAGGGATTCGCGTATATAACCTTTGTCGAGCAGTTCTTGTACTTGACGCATAATCTCCTTCGTCTCCTCTGGATTGGTACGGTATGGTGCACGGTTGGGTAGCAAAGCACCGGGAGTTAAGTCAATTTGATGCTCAATCCCTCGAATAGGTGGTAATCCCGGTGGCACGTCTTGTGGAAAGACGTCGGCGAACTCCTGCAAAATGTTAGTGACAGCATGGGGCAAAGAGGAAGGCACGTCCTCGAATGAAAATAATGCCTCTTTGCACACAAACGCATAGCAAACAGATTTGCTAAAATCTAGATCGTCAATATCAGATTTGGTGGCAAGTAAACATGCACTTTTCAACTTAATTTCAGAAGCAACACTAGATTGTTTATGATTATTAGGCTGCATTTGTTGCTCAAATTCTTTTGCCACAATCTGATTTTCACTCTTAGTTTTCTCCTGTTTTGCTTTATTAGCTCTATTAATATCATCTTTCAAAATGGAATCAGGAGTCATAGGAAGCAAAGTAATATTTTTATCCTTATGAACAAGAGTATACTGATTGTTTCTACCATGGTGAATAGAATTTTTATCAAATTGCCATGGTCTACCAAGTAATAAGGAACATGCTTGCATCGGTACCACATCACAATCAACATAATCAGCATATGTAGAGATACTAAAATGCACACGAACAGTACGTGTTACCTTAACCTTGCCGCTGTTGTTGAACCATTGGATGTAGTAAGGATGTGGATGTGGTCTTGTGGTGAGAGATAGCTTCTCCACCATCGCGATGCTAGCCAAGTTGTTGCAACTCCCTCCATCTATGATCACGCGAACAGAACGTTCCTTCACAACTCTCTTTGTATGAAACAAATTATGCCTCTGATTTTGCTTAGCTTGTGTAACCTGCACACTCAAAACACGTTGAGCAACTAAACAGTCATACCTGTCAGCATCTTCAGGAGCCATGTATTGCGTCTCATGATCAGAATCGTCTCCCCCGTGTTCGTCACGTGTAATAAGAGCCAAAGGCTCCTCATCATAGTCACTAGCGGACTCATACCCACCATCCTCAGTAACAATCATCACACGCTTAGATGGGCATTCTCTCGCATAATGACCTCCACCCTTGCAACGTCGACAAATAATATCATGTGTTTGCCCTGTTGATGCCATGGATGAAGAAGAGCTCTTTGCAGGCCCAGAAGGTGTGCTCTTGGCAGATAGTGGTGATTGTGCCTGCTTTATTGTATCACGGTTGGAGGTGGCAGCCGACGGAGGCGCCGGTGTAGCAGAACGTGTGGAAGTAGATGATGCACGTGGTGTCCATGAAGAAGGTCGACCTGCAGAAAAGTTAGTCCGCGCCAATGCCTGTCGATCCTGCACTTCACGTTCAGCTTTACAAGCAAGATGGAATAAACGAGTGATATTAGTATACTCCTTATACTCTAGAATCGTCTGAATCTCTTTATTTAATCCACCCATAAAACGTGCAAGCATAGCTTCATTCTCCTCAACAATACCACATCTAATCATGTTATGCTTGATATGATTAGATGTGGTATTGTTGAGGAGAATGAAGCTATGCTTGCACGTTTTATGGGTGGATTAAATAAAGAGATTCAGACGATTCTAGAGTATAAGGAGTATACTAATATCACTCGTTTATTCCATCTTGCTTGTAAAGCTGAACGTGAAGTGCAGGATCGACAGGCATTGGCGCGGACTAACTTTTCTGCAGGTCGACCTTCTTCATGGACACCACGTGCATCATCTACTTCCACACGTTCTGCTACACCGGCGCCTCCGTCGGCTGCCACCTCCAACCGTGATACAATAAAGCAGGCACAATCACCACTATCTGCCAAGAGCACACCTTCTAGGCCTGCAAAGAGCTCTTCTTCATCCATGGCATCAACAGGGCAAACACATGATATTATTTGTCGACGTTGCAAGGGTGGAGGTCATTATGCGAGAGAATGCCCATCTAAGCGTGTGATGATTGTTACTGAGGATGGTGGGTATGAGTCCGCTAGTGACTATGATGAGGAGCCTTTGGCTCTTATTACACGTGACGAACACGGGGGAGACGATTCTGATCATGAGACGCAATACATGGCTCCTGAAGATGCTGACAGGTATGACTGTTTAGTTGCTCAACGTGTTTTGAGTGTGCAGGTTACACAAGCTAAGCAAAATCAGAGGCATAATTTGTTCCATACAAAGAGAGTTGTGAAGGAACGTTCTGTTCGCGTGATCATAGATGGAGGGAGTTGCAACAACTTGGCTAGCATCGCGATGGTGGAGAAGCTATCTCTCACCACAAGACCACATCCACATCCTTACTACATCCAATGGTTCAACAACAGCGGCAAGGTTAAGGTAACACGTACTGTTCGTGTGCATTTTAGTATCTCTACATATGCTGATTATGTTGATTGTGATGTGGTACCGATGCAAGCATGTTCCTTATTACTTGGTAGACCATGGCAATTTGATAAAAATTCTATTCACCATGGTAGAAACAATCAGTATACTCTTGTTCATAAGGATAAAAATATTACTTTGCTTCCTATGACTCCTGATTCCATTTTGAAAGATGATATTAATAGAGCTAATAAAGCAAAACAGGAGAAAACTAAGAGTGAAAATCAGATTGTGGCAAAAGAATTTGAGCAACAAATGCAGCCTAATAATCATAAACAATCTAGTGTTGCTTCTGAAATTAAGTTGAAAAGTGCATGTTTACTTGCCACCAAATCTGATATTGACGATCTAGATTTTAGCAAATCTGTTTGCTATGCGTTTGTGTGCAAAGAGGCATTATTTTCATTCAAGGACGTGCCTTCCTCTTTGCCTCCTGCTGTCACTAACATTTTGCAGGAGTTCGCCGACGTCTTTCCACAAGACGTGCCACCGGGATTACCACCTATTCGAGGGATTGAGCATCAAATTGACTTAACTCCCGGTGCTTTGCTACCCAACCGTGCACCATACCGTACCAATCCAGAGGAGACGAAGGAGATTATGCGTCAAGTACAAGAACTGCTCGACAAAGGTTATATACGCGAATCCCTTAGTCCTTGTGCTGTTCCTATCATTTTAGTGCCGAAAAAGGATGGTACGTCGCGTATGTGCGTTGATTGTAGAGGCATTAATAATATTACTATTCGTTATCGTCATCCTATTCCTAGGCTAGATGATATGCTTGATGAATTGAGTGGCTCTACAATATTCTCCAAAGTTGATTTGCGTAGTGGTTACCATCAAATTCGTATGAAATTGGGAGATGAATGGAAAACAGCATTTCAAACTAAGTTTGGATTATATGAGTGGTTAGTCATGCCTTTTGGGTTAACTAATGCACCTAGTACTTTCATGAGGTTAATGAACGAAGTTTTACGTGCTTTCATTGGACGATTTGTGGTAGTTTACTTTGATGACATATTGATTTATAGCAAATCTTTGGAGGAACATTTGGAACATTTACGTGCTGTTTTTATTGCTCTACGTGATGCACGTTTGTTTGGTAACCTTGGAAAGTGCACCTTTTGCACCGACCGCGTATCTTTTCTTGGCTATGTTGTTACTCCACAGGGAATTGAAGTTGATAAAGCCAAGATTGAAGCTATTGAGAGTTGGCCGCAGCCCAAAACGGTCACACAAGTGAGGAGTTTCCTTGGCCTCGCTGGTTTCTATAGGCGTTTTGTGAGAGATTTCAGCACCATTGCTGCACCTCTCAACGAGCTTACAAAGAAGGATGTACCTTTTGTTTGGGGTACCGCACAGGAAGAAGCCTTCACGGTATTGAAAGATAAGTTGACACATGCTCCTTTACTCCAACTTCCTAATTTCAATAAGACTTTTGAGCTTGAATGTGATGCTAGTGGAATTGGATTAGGAGGTGTGTTATTACAAGATGGAAAACCTGTTGCATACTTTTCTGAAAAATTGAGTGGGCCTAGTCTGAACTATTCTACTTATGATAAAGAATTATATGCTCTTGTTCGGACCTTAGAAACATGGCAACATTATTTATGGCCCAAGGAATTTGTTATACATTCTGATCATGAATCTTTGAAACACATTAAAAGTCAAGCAAAACTGAACCGTAGACATGCTAAATGGGTTGAATTCATTGAGACTTTCCCTTATGTCATTAAACACAAGAAGGGTAAAGAAAATGTTATTGCTGATGCCTTGTCTCGTCGTTATACTATGCTTTCACAACTTGACTTTAAAATATTTGGTTTGGAGACCATCAAGGATCAATATGTTAATGATGCTGAATTTAAAGATGTATTGCAGAATTGTAAGGAAGGGAGAACTTGGAACAAGTTCGTTCTTAACGATGGATTTGTGTTTCGTGCTAACAAGCTATGCATTCCAGCTAGCTCCGTTCGTCTTTTGTTATTGCAGGAGGCGCATGGAGGAGGATTAATGGGACACTTTGGCGTCAAGAAGACGGAGGATATACTTGCTACACATTTCTTTTGGCCAAAGATGAGACGGGATGTTGAGCGTTTTGTTGCTCGCTGCACTACATGTCAAAGAGCTAAGTCACGACTCAATCCTCATGGTTTATATATGCCTTTGCCTGTACCTAGTGTTCCTTGGGAGGATATATCTATGGACTTTGTTTTAGGTTTACCTCGAACAAAGAAGGGGAGGGATAGCATATTTGTTGTCGTGGATAGGTTCTCGAAAATGGCACACTTTATACCATGTCATAAAAGCGATGATGCTGTTAATGTTGCTGATTTGTTCTTTCGTGAAATTATTCGCTTACATGGTGTGCCAAATACTATTGTTTCAGATCGTGATACTAAATTTCTTAGCCACTTTTGGAGATGTTTATGGGCTAAGTTGGGGACTAAGCTGCTTTTTAGTACTACTTGTCACCCCCAAACTGATGGACAAACTGAAGTAGTCAATAGAACATTGTCTACTATGCTTAGGGCTGTTTTGAAGAATAACAAGAAAATGTGGGAAGAATGCTTGCCTCATATTGAATTTGCTTATAATCGTTCATTGCATTCTACTACTAAGATGTGCCCTTTTGAAATTGTGTATGGTTTCCTACCTCGTGCACCTATTGATTTGTTGCCTCTTCCATCTTCGGAGAAGGTTAATTTTGATGCTAAAGAACGTTCTGAATTGATTTTAAAAATGCATGAGTTAACTAAGGAAAACATTGAGCTTATGAATGCTAAATATAAACTTGCTGGAGATAAGGGTAGAAAACATGTTGTGTTTGCACCTGGAGATCTTGTTTGGTTACATTTGCGTAAAGATAGATTTCCTAATCTGCGCAAATCAAAGCTAATGCCACGTGCTGATGGTCCTTTTAAGGTTTTAGAGAAAATAAATGATAATGCATATAAACTTGAGCTACCTGCAGATTTTGGGGTTAGTCCCACTTTTAACATTGCAGATTTGAAGCCTTATTTGGGTGAGGAAGATGAGTTTCCGTCGAGGACAACTTCATTTCAAGAAAGGGAGGATGATGAGGACATCAATACCATTGTTACACCCACAGCCCCTACTGTTACATATACTGGACCAGTTACTAGAGCTCGCGCACGCCAATTAAATTACCAGGTACTTTCGTTTCTTGGTAATGATTCTAATGTTCATGAGATTATGATGCTGCCTAAATTGGATACATTTGTTTTGCTTTCAAATGAAGGGCCTAGCTTGGAGAAGGATGAACATTGGAGCAAGAACACGCATGGAGTTGATGGCATGCGCAAGGGGATCAAGAACGGAGTTACAAGTGATGATTTCAGGACTTTGAAGCCGCCATAAGGAGTGCATGAAGCCATGGACGAAATATACAAGATGCCACTTCATAATATTCGTCTGATAGGGGCAAAGGTGTCCCGATGTTTCGATGAGATGGTGGCTATCGTTTTCTGTGGGAGTCGACCTTGACGATCCGACTACGAACGTGCGAGACGTCGCGCCTTAGCAATCGCTAAACCAACTTCCGAGGGGTTATTGACCACGCCGGAGCACGATCAACCTGACCACGAGGGCCTGTTTCCTGCGAGCAAACGAAGAACAAGCAAGAAACTGAGATTGCAATCTGGATATTGCGAATATAAGATGAAAGCTTTATTGATCAAGGTGGGGTTCTGAGACGTCTTGGTCTGGTCGTTGGACACAAACGAAGTACGCGAAGTTGCAGCTATGGCGAACTTTTAATCTAAACAAAACCCAAGTCTAAACGATGCCCTAAGGGCTGTATATATGGAGGAAGAGAGGGGAATTTCGTGGCCCTTGAGGGTGGGGTCCGAAACCAACCCTAACTCTTGTTTCCCCACACATACGGACTCTAAAAATAGCCTATACTTAAGTATTTCGAAATTACATGGGCCTGGCCCATTAATAAGGTGACGCAGCACCTAGAATAGCCTATGGACGAATATTATGAAGTGGCATCTTGTATATTTCGTCCAAGGCTTCATGCACTCCTTATGGCGGCTTCAAAGTCCTGAAATCATCACTTGTAACTCCGTTCTTGATCCCCTTGCGCATGCCATCAACTCCATTCATGTTCTTGCTCCAATGTTCATCCTTCTCCAAGCTAGGACCTTCATTTGTAAGCAAAACAAATGTATCCAATTTAGGCAGCATCATAATCTCATGAACATTAGAATCATTACCAAGAAACGAAAGTACCTGGTAATTTAATTGGCGTGCGCGAGCTCTAGTAATTGGTCCAGTATATGTAACAGTAGGGGCTGTGGGTGTAACAGTAGGGGCTCTGATACCACTTGATAGGGGCAAAGGTGTCCCGATGTTTCGATGAGATGGTGGCTATCGTTTTCTGTGGGAGTCGACCTTGACGATCCGACTACGAACGTGCGAGACGTCGCGCCTTAGCAATCGCTAAACCAACTTCCGAGGGGTTATTGACCACGCCGGAGCACGATCAACCTGACCACGAGGGCCTGTTTCCTGCGAGCAAACGAAGAACAAGCAAGAAACTGAGATTGCAATCTGGATATTGCGAATATAAGATGAAAGCTTTATTGATCAAGGTGGGGTTCTGAGACGTCTTGGTCTGGTCGTTGGACACAAACGAAGTACGCGAAGTTGCAGCTATGGCGAACTTTTAATCTAAACAAAACCCAAGTCTAAACGACGCCCTAAGGGCTGTATATATGGAGGAAGAGAGGGGAATTTCGTGGCCCTTGAGGGTGGGGTCCGAAACCAACCCTAACTCTTGTTTCCCCACACATACGGACTCTAAAAATAGCCTATACTTAAGTATTTCGAAATTACATGGGCCTGGCCCATTAATAAGGTGACGCAGCACCTAGAATAGCCTATGGACGAATATTATGAAGTGGCATCTTGTATATTTCGTCCAAGGCTTCATGCACTCCTTATGGCGGCTTCAAAGTCCTGAAATCATCACTTGTAACTCCGTTCTTGATCCCCTTGCGCATGCCATCAACTCCATTCATGTTCTTGCTCCAATGTTCATCCTTCTCCAAGCTAGGACCTTCATTTGTAAGCAAAACAAATGTATCCAATTTAGGCAGCATCATAATCTCATGAACATTAGAATCATTACCAAGAAACGAAAGTACCTGGTAATTTAATTGGCGTGCGCGAGCTCTAGTAATTGGTCCAGTATATGTAACAGTAGGGGCTGTGGGTGTAACAATGGTATTGATGTCCTCATCATCGTCCATAGGCTATTCTAGGTGCTGCGTCACCTTATTAATGGGCCAGGCCCATGTAATTTCGAAATACTTAAGTATAGGCTATTTTTAGAGTCCGTATGTGTGGGGAAACAAGAGTTAGGGTTGGTTTCGGACCCCACCCTCAAGGGCCACGAAATTCCCCCCTCTTCCTCCATATATACAGCACTTAGGGCGTCGTTTAGACTTTGGGTTTTGTTTAGATTAAAAGTTCGCCATAGCTGCAACTTCGCGTACTTCGTCTCGCACGTTCGTAGTCGGATCGTCAAGGTCGACTCCCACAGGAAACGATACCCACCATCTCATCGAAACATCGGGACACCTTAGCCTCTATCAAGTGGTATCAGATTTCCAGGTTGCTCGGTGAGATTTTTACAGTTTTTCGTAGATTAGATCGAGTCTGTTCTTCATACCTACAGTCCACGAAAAAAAAGCCACACAAAAAAAATTAGGGTTAGTTCATCATATCCGAACCAATCTGAGCCTTTGCATAATCTTTTTCGGGTTTTTGCTTTGTTGAATTTGCGGTTGCATCGTCGTGTCAAGTTGCTGGTCTTAGAGTCTAGTCTTTTAGAGTTTCGAGTTCTGGTCATAAGTTGTCACGCCGCCGCCGCACCATCATCATCGCCCATCTACCACTTTTGCTTATCCGCCACCGCTCTGAATCCATATCCATATACCACTACCAATCTGTATCCATATACCACCACCAATCTCTATCCATATACCACCACCGCTACCATATACCACCACCGCTGCCATATACCACAACCATATATCCACCACCAATCCGAGTTCTTCTCATATTAGGTTTGTTCTTGAGATCAATCTAAATTCCGAGTCGTGTTTCCTTGCCTGCGTAGGTCTCGGAAAAAAAAAGTCTGGAGACCCCCGGGCAGTTTTTAGGTCAAAATTTTCACGGGCAAATTTTTTTTCCCTATCCTATTTTTAGGCTTTTCTGAGTCTTTTGAGCCACGTGCCATCATAGTGATTTTTTGTCGCACTTTTTCGTCGTCGCTGCCCTGATTTCTGAAAAAAAAAGTGAATTCTTTTTTTCGTGCCCATCCTATCAGTTTGACGAGGGAAGAGTTTTGAGACACTCGCCATTATAGTGATTTTTCGCAAAAAAAAAGAGGAGCGCAAAAAAAGGAGCGCAAAAAAAAGAGCGAAAAAAAAAGTTCCAGAGTGTGCTTTTCCCTTATTTACGTGCAGCGCCGTGATTTTGTTAGTGTTCTAGGCTCGCGTCTCTAGCACGGTCTAGCCTAGGACCAGCACAGTACTGATGAGGACATGAATACCTTGGATACGACCAAAAATATTGTATACATGCATATTTGTCAGGTGATTTCTAATGCAAACTATTCAATAATCTATTTATGTTATCCAGAACAAAAATACTTCACACACTTTTGTGTTTTGTCTAATTGCAGGTGTATGGGACATTTGTACAATCCACATATGAAGATAAGGGAAAAGGAGAAGTTTAGGTTGTGTTCAAAAAGTCCTCTCACGTCACTTTTGGGCCAAGAGAAGATAGAGTCCAAGTCTCTCACGTTCTGAATTCAGATTCGGACTGCACAAACATACCTGACTCAAAACGCCAACAACTTCTTCATACGGACTCCGAATTGGGTGATTCTTTTTTGTTGGAAACTAGATTTCGTGCTCTTTCCAACCCAATTGGATTCACCTTCAAATTCGTCCGGAGCATTGAGTTACGGACGAAACAATCTGACGTTGCAGTAGAATCCGAGTCAAACTACAAGCCCAAAGGTGTTGCATCACCTCCACTTGGGCCCATGAGCCTTGTACGACCCAGGGTTTGTTTTAGGCTGCCTTGGGACGTCCTCCCACCTCCTTGGCCGCCACCCCTTGCTCCTATATAAGTAGATCCATCTAGTAGCTTTTTCCTGGGGATTTGTTTAGTTAAAAGTTAGCCATTGCAACTTCGTGTACTTCGTTTGTGTCCAACGACCAGACCAAGACCGCTTACGGATCCCCACCATTACCAATACCTCATATATATTTGCAATATTCAGATTGCTTTATCATATTCTTGCTCGTTTTTCGATTGCTTGCAGGAATAGACCTTCGTGGTCAGGCTGACCGTGCTTCCGGCATCGTCAGTAACCTCAGGAGATTGGTTTAGCGATTGCTAAGGCGCAACGTCATGCACGTTTGTAGTTGGATCGTCAAAGTCGTCTCCACCAAATCGATAGTTATCATCTCATCGAAAGATCGGGACCCTCGCCTCTATCAAGTGGTATCAGTTTTCAGGTTGCTCGGTGAGAATTTCCAGTTTTCCTAGATTAGATTTATTTTCTTACCTATTGTCCAAGAAAAAGCCACAAAAAAGAGTTAGATCTATTCATCCTTGGTCCAAGCCAGTCTGAGCCTTTGCAATTTTCTTTTCATTGCTTGCATAGTTGAATTATCGGTTGCACCGTCGTGTCGAGTTGCTGGTCTTAGTGTCTAGTTCGTTTAGAGTTTCGAGTTCTGTTCACATTAGTCACGCCACCGCTGCATCATTATCTCTTCCGCTGTCCACCACCCATCCATCAATTTCCACCACGTGCTACCCACCATTCATTGTCATAATAATAGTTGTGATCTTCACTTATATCTTGCTGTCCAGAGCTACTTAGTATCCTTCATTGATGCTAGTTGTGCTACGACGTGACCTCATTAGTGTTCTAGGCTCGCGTCTCTAGTTTGGTCTAGCCTAGGACCAGCACAGTACCGTCGTTGAGCGTTTATTCAACATCGCATCTCTGAATTGATTATTGTTAATCTTTTGCTACCATATATAGCCAACCCAGCTCCACATATTTCTACACCGTGTATACGTACGTTCCCCTGGCAATCGCTTTACACAATCTTCAGAGTTATTTGACACCGCTGGTTGCTTGTCACCACCTGCTGCTTGGTAAGAACTTGTAAGATATTGATATTTGCTTTACTGTGAGCGCTTTACCACCACACCCTAGTAGTTCATAGGAACATTATTCTTGAATTTTGTTTCTTGTTTCTACTAATCATGACAGGTTCCGAAGATAGAAGTTCTTGGACGACGGACACATCTTCACCATCACGAGAGTTGGGACAACACACACAAGCACATGGTCAGGTTATCTTTTTACCGTCATTTGAGGGTAGATTTAATCCTACTACTTATCTAGCTTGGGAGCTTGAAGTAGAACAAGTTTTTAGTCACCATGACTTTTCTGAACTTGAGCGAGTGCGAGCAGCCACTAGAGCATTTACTGATTTTGCTTCTGTTTGGTGGAGTGTACATTGTAAGAAAAACATTGATAACCAACCCACAACTTGGAAAGTTTCGAAAGCTGTAATGAGACAACAATTTTTCCCTCCTTATTATCGTCGTGAATTGCTTCGCAAATTTGAACAATTTAAACAAGGCAACAACACTGTTCATGCTTACTACCAAGAGTTCAAATCTTATATGCATCATTGTGACATAGAAGAATCTGAGAATGATACAATGAATAGATTTTTTGGTGGTTTGAACCATGCTATTCAGGCAAGATTTCAGTATATTCCTCGTTGCATTACTGGTATGTATGTCCGTGCTTGTACCTTTGAGAGACAGATACAGGAGGATGCATTAGGTGACTACAACAACTACTATTCCAGTTCATGCTCAACACCGCCGGTGGGTTCCTCCATCATTGCACCTCGGATTATGAGCACGGCATCATCTCAAGGGTATGGTACATTGTCAACGTCCGTACCTACATCAGCTACATCTTTGCCACAAGGTAACAGTAAAGATATTGATGATATAACTTCACATGAGAAAGATGCATGCCTAGTTAACTTGAATGCGTCATGTATTGAGTTACCTGTTGATTTGAGCACACCACCTATTTTAGAGAGTGATCAAACAACTGAAATATCAACAATTTTGAGTGCACCCATTGAATTAACTGTTGATGCAAAAGAACTAATGTTTAATCATTTTGATATGGCCTCCAATCTTGGTGATGATTCTGTGTCCAATGACTTATTGCATGTTTGCTTATTTAAGCATGTTGTAGCATGTAAATTTGATGCAAGTAAGGTTCATTCACCAAAGTTGGGATGGTTTAAGGATGAACATTGCGAATCTTTTGAAATGAATAAGAGCTTCACTTATATGTGCAAACTGAGTTCTAATATTTGCATGCCTTCTACTTCTTGTGATAATTTTTTGGCTTTAGTTTTTATGAACTATGAAAGTTACTCATGTATACATGTGTCATACGTGCAAAAATCAAGGGAAGTTAAACTGGATGACATATACATATACAACATGTACACCTTGTCTCTTTTGTTAGCCACATTTCAGATTAAGCAACGCCGAGGACGGCTTTGTTTTCAAAAAGGGGAGGATGATGAGGACATGAATACCTTGGATACGACCAAAAATATTGCATACATGCATATTTGTCAGGTGATTTCTAATGCAAACTATTCAATAATCTATTTATGTTATCCAGAACAAAAATACTTCACACACTTTTGTGTTTTGTCTAATTGCAGGTGTATGGGACATTTGTACAATCCACATATGAAGATAAGGGAAAAGGAGAAGTTTAGGTTGTGTTCAAAAAGTCCTCTCACGTCACTTTTGGGCCAAGAGAAGATAGAGTCCAAGTCTCTCACGTTCTGGATTCAGATTCGGACTGCACAAACATACCTGACTCAAAACGCCAACAACTTTTTCATACGGACTCCGAATTGGGTGATTCTTTTTTTGTTGGAAACTAGATTTTGTGCTCTTTCCAACCCAATTGGATTCACCTTCAAACTTGATAGAGGCAAAGGTGTCCCGATGTTTCGATGAGATGGTGGCTATCGTTTTTTGTGGGAGTCGACCTTGATGATCCGACTACGAACGTGCGAGACGTCGCGCCTTAGCAATCACTAAACCAACTTCCGAGGGGTTATTGACCACGCCGGAGCACGATCAACCTGACCACGAGGGCCTGTTTCCTGCGAGCGAACGAAGAACAAGCAAGAAACTGAGATTGCAATCTGGATATTGCGAATATAAGATGAAAGCTTTATTGATCAAGGTGGGGTTCTGTGACGTCTTGGTCTGGTCGTTGGACACAAACGAAGCACGCGAAGTTGCAGCTATGGCGAACTTTTAATCTAAACAAAACCCAAAGTCTAAACGACGCCCTAAGGGCTGTATATATGGAGGAAGAGAGGGGAATTTCGTGGCCCTTGAGGGTGGGGTCCGAAACCAACCCTAACTCTTGTTTCCCCACACATACGGACTCTAAAAATAGCCTATACTTAAGTATTTCGAAATTACATGGGCCTGGCCCATTAATAAGGTGACGCAGCACCTAGAATAGCCTATGGACGAATATTATGAAGTGGCATCTTGTATATTTCGTCCATGGCTTCATGCAGTCCTTATGGCGGCTTCAAAGTCCTGAAATCATCACTTGTAACTCCGTTCTTGATCCCCTTGCGCATGCCATCAACTTCATGCGTGTTCTTGCTCCAATGTTCATCCTTCTCCAAGCTAGGCCCTTCATTTGAAAGCCAAACAAATGTATCCAATTTAGGCAGCATCATAATCTCATGAACATTAGAATCATTACCAAGAAACGAAAGTACCTGGTAATTTAATTGGCGTGCGCGAGCTCTAGTAATTGGTCCAGTATATGTAACAGTAGGGGCTGTGGGTGTAACAATGGTATTGATGTCCTCATCATCCTCCCCTTCTTGAAATGAAGTCATCCTCGACGGAAGCTCATCTTCCTCACCCAAATAAGGCTTCAAATCTGCAATATTAAAAGTGGGACTAACCCCAAAGTCTGCAGGTAGCTCAAGTTTATATGCATTATCATTTATTTTCTCTAAAACCTTAAAAGGACCATCAGCACGTGATAGAGGCAAAGGTGTCCCGATGTTTCGATGAGATGGTGGCTTTCGTTTTCTGTGGGAGTCGACCTTGACGATCCGACTACGAACGTGCGAGACGTCGCGCCCTAGCAATCACTAAACCAACTTCCGAGGGGTTATTGACCACGCCGGAGCACGATCAACCTGACCACGAGGGCCTGTTTCCTGCGAGCAAACGAAGAACAAGCAAGAAACTGAGATTGCAATCTGGATATTGCGAATATAAGATGAAAGCTTTATTGATCAAGGTGGGGTTCTGTGACGTCTTGGTCTGGTCGTTGGACACAAACGAAGTACGCGAAGTTGCAGCTATGGCGAACTTTTAATCTAAACAAAACCCAAAGTCTAAACGACGCCCTAAGGGCTGTATATATGGAGGAAAAGAGGGGAATTTCGTGGCCCTTGAGGGTGGGGTCCGAAACCAACCCTAACTCTTGTTTCCCCACACATACGGACTCTAAAAATAGCCTATACTTAAGTATTTCGAAATTACATGGGCCTGGCCCATTAATAAGGTGACGCAGCACCTAGAATAGCCTATAGACGAATATTATGAAGTGGCATCTTGTATATTTCGTCCATGGCTTCATGCACTCCTTATGGCGGCTTCAAAGTCCTGAAATCATCACTTGTAACTCCGTTCTTGATCCCCTTGCGCATGCCATCAACTTCATGCGTGTTCTTGCTCCAATGTTCATCCTTCTCCAAGCTAGGCCCTTCATTTGAAAGCAAAACAAATGTATCCAATTTAGGCAGCATCATAATCTCATGAACATTAGAATCATTACCAAGAAACGAAAGTACCTGGTAATTTAATTGGCGTGTGCGAGCTCTAGTAATTGGTCCAATATATGTAACAGTAGGGGCTGTGGGTGTAACAATGGTATTGATGTCCTCATCATCCTCCCCTTCTTGAAATGAAGTCGTCCTCGACGGAAGCTCATCTTCCTCACCCAAATAAGGCTTCAAATCTGCAATATTAAAAGTGGGACTAACCCCAAAATCTGCAGGTAGCTCAAGTTTATATGCATTATCATTTATTTTCTCTAACACCTTAAAAGGACCATCAGCACGTGGCATTAGCTTTGATTTGCGTAGATTAGGAAATCTATCTTTACGCAAATGTAACCAAACAAGATCTCCAGGTGCAAACACAACATGTTTTCTACCCTTATCTCCAGCAAGTTTATATTTAGCATTCATACGCTCAATGTTTTCCTTAGATAACTCATGCATTTTTAAAATCAATTCAGAACGTTCTTTAGCATCAAAATTAACCTTCTCCGAAGATGGAAGAGGCAACAAATCAATAGGTGCACGAGGTAGGAAACCATACACAATTTCAAAAGGGCACATCTTAGTAGTAGAATGCAATGAACGATTATAAGCAAATTCAATATGAGGCAAGCATTCTTCCCACATTTTCTTGTTATTCTTCAAAACAGCCCTAAGCATAGTAGACAATGTTCTATTGACTACTTCAGTTTGTCCATCAGTTTGGGGGTGACAAGTAGTACTAAAAAGCAGCTTAGTCCCCAACTTAGCCCATAAACATCTCCAAAAGTGGCTAAGAAATTTAGTATCACGATCTGAAACAATAGTATTTGGCACACCATGTAAGCGAATAATTTCACGAAAGAACAAATCAGCAACATTAACAGCATCATCGCTTTTATGACATGGTATAAAGTGTGCCATTTTCGAGAACCTATCCACGACAACAAATATGCTATCCCTCCCCTTCTTTGTTCTAGGTAAACCTAAAACAAAGTCCATAGATATATCCTCCCAAGGAACACTAGGTACAGGCAAAGGCATATATAAACCATGAGGATTGAGTCGTGACTTAGCTCTTTGACATGTAGTGCAGCGAGCAACAAAACGCTCAACATCCCGTCTCATCTTTGGCCAAAAGAAATGTGTAGCAAGTATATCCTCCGTCTTCTTGACGCCAAAGTGTCCCATTAATCCTCCTCCATGCGCCTCCTGCAACAACAAAAGACGAACGGAGCTAGCTGGAATGCATAGCTTGTTAGCACGAAACACAAATCCATCGTTAAGAACGAACTTGTTCCAAGTTCTCCCTTCCTTACAATTCTGCAATACATCTTTAAATTCAGCATCATTAACATATTGATCCTTGATGGTCTCCAAACCAAATATTTTAAAGTCAAGTTGTGAAAGCATAGTATAACGACGAGACAAGGCATCAGCAATAACATTTTCTTTACCCTTCTTGTGTTTAATCACATAAGGGAAAGTCTCAATGAATTCAACCCATTTAGCATGTCGACGGTTCAGTTTTGCTTGACTTTTAATGTGTTTCAAAGATTCATGATCAGAATGTATAACAAATTCCTTGGGCCATAAATAATGTTGCCATGTTTCTAAGGTCCGAACAAGAGCATATAATTCTTTATCATAAGTAGAATAGTTCAGACTAGGCCCACTCAATTTTTCAGAAAAGTATGCAACAGGTTTTCCATCTTGTAATAACACACCTCCTAATCCAATTCCACTAGCATCACATTCAAGCTCAAAAGTCTTATTGAAATTAGGAAGTTGGAGTAAAGGAGCATGTGTCAACTTATCTTTCAATACCGTGAAGGCTTCTTCCTGTGCGGTACCCCAAACAAAAGGTACATCCTTCTTTGTAAGCTCGTTGAGAGGTGCAGCAATGGTGCTGAAATCTCTCACAAAACGCCTATAAAAACCAGCGAGGCCAAGGAAACTCCTCACTTGTGTGACCGTTTTGGGCTGCGGCCAACTCTCAATAGCTTCAATCTTGGCTTTATCAACTTCAATTCCCTGTGGAGTAACAACATAGCCAAGAAAAGATACTCGGTCGGTGCAAAAGGTGCACTTTCCAAGGTTACCAAACAAACGTGCATCACGTAGAGCAATAAAAACAGCACGTAAATGTTCCAAATGTTCCTCCAAAGATTTGCTATAAATCAATATGTCATCAAAGTAAACTACCACAAATCGTCCAATGAAAGCACGTAAAACTTCGTTCATTAACCTCATGAAAGTACTAGGTGCATTAGTTAACCCAAAAGGCATGACTAACCACTCATATAATCCAAACTTAGTTTTAAATGCTGTTTTCCATTCATCTCCCAATTTCATACGAATTTGATGGTAACCACTACGCAAATCAACTTTGGAGAATATTGTAGAGCCACTCAATTCATCAAGCATATCATGTAGCCTAGGAATATGATGACGATAACGAATAGTAATATTATTAATGCCTCTACAATCAAGGCACATACGCGACGTACCATCCTTTTTCGGCACTAAAATGATAGGAACAGCACAAGGACTAAGGGATTCGCGTATATAACCTTTGTCGAGCAGTTCTTGTACTTGACGCATAATCTCCTTCGTCTCCTCTGGATTGGTACGGTATGGTGCCCGGTTGGGTAATGATGCACCGGGAATTAAGTCAATTTGATGCTCAATCCCGCGAATAGGTGGTAATCCCGGTGGCACGTCTTGTGGAAAGACGTCGGCGAACTCCTGCAAAATGTTAGTGACAGCAGGAGGCAAAGAGGAAGGCACATCCTCGTATGAAAATAATGCCTCTTTGCACACAAAAGCATAGCAAACAGATTTGCTAAAATCTAGATCATCAATATCAGATTTGGTGGCAAGTAAACATGCACTTTTCAATTTAATTTCAGGAGCAACACTAGATTGTTTATTATTATTAGGCTGCATTTGTTGCTCAAATTCTTTTGCCACAACCTGATTTTCACTCTTAGTTTTCTCCTGCTTTGCTTTATTAGCTCTATTAATATCATCTTTCAAAATGGAATCAGGAGTCATAGGAAGCAAAGTAATATTTTTATCCTTATGAACAAGAGTATACTGATTGTTTCTACCATGGTGAATAGAATTTTTATCAAATTGCCATGGTCTACCAAGTAATAAGGAACATGCTTGCATCGGTACCACATCACAATCAACATAATCAGCATATGTAGAGATACTAAAATGCACACGAACAGTACGTGTTACCTTAACCTTGCCGCTGTTGTTGAACCATTGGATGTAGTAAGGATGTGGATGTGGTCTTGTGGTGAGAGATAGCTTCTCCACTATCTCGATGCTAGCCAAGTTGTTGCAACTCCCTCCATCTATGATCACGCGAACAGAACGTTCCTTCACAACTCCCTTTGTATGGAACAAATTATGCCTCTGATTTTGCTCAGCTTGTGTAACCTGCACACTCAAAACACGTTGAGCAACTAAACATTCATACCTGTCAGCATCTTCAGGAGCCATGTATTGCGTCTCATGATCAGAATCGTCTCCACCGTGTTCCTCACGTGTAATAAGAGCCAAAGTCTCCTCATCATAGTCACTAGCGGACTCATACCCACCATCCTCAGTAACAATCATCACACGCTTAGATGGGCATTCTCTCGCATAATGACCTCCACCCTTGCAACGTCGACAAATAATATCATGTGTTTGCCCTGTTGATGCCATGGATGAAGAAGAGCTCTTTGCAGGCCCAGAAGGTGTGCTCTTGGCAGATAGTGGTGATTGTGCCTGCTTTATTGTATCACGGTTGGAGGTGGCAGCCGACGGAGGCGCCGGGGAAGCAGAACGTGTGGAAGTAGATGATGCACGTGGTGTCCATGAAGAAGGTCGACCTGCAGAAAAGTTAGTCCGCGCCAATGCCTGTCGATCCTGCACTTCACGTTCAGCTTTACAAGCAAGATGGAATAAACGAGTGATATTAGTATACTCCTTATACTCTAGAATCGTCTGAATCTCTCTATTTAATCCACCCATAAAACGTGCAAGCATAGCTTCATTCTCCTCAACAATACCACATCTAATCATGCCAGTTTGTAATTCCTGATAATATTCTTCTACAGAATTTTTTCCCTGTCTTAAGCGCTGCAATTTTTGAAGTAATTCATGTTGATAATATGGTGGAACCCAACGAGTACGCATAGCAGTTTTCAAAGCAGCCCAAGTAGCAGGAATGGGATATAATCTACAATGCTCAGACCACCAAACACATGCAAAACTAGTGAATGCACAAACAGCAGCAGGAACACGTCTCTCCTCGGGATATTGTAAACATGTAAATCGTTGTTTAGTTTCTAACTCCCAAGTAAGATATATATCAGGAACATATCTACCCTCAAATGGTGGAATATTCAATTTTAGTTTAGGGAGATGGTCATGATCTCGTACCTGAGGGTGAGCCCTACCATTGCCATTATTTGCATGTGGACGACCTGATGGTTGCTGTGCTGGTGGTGGCACGTAGTTCTGATTTTGATCAACCTCATCCTCGTAATCGCCAGCAAAATCATCCTCCTCCGCATCAGCAGCAGGAGCCACAGAAGTAGCAACAGCAGCACCAACAGTTTGGCCAGGTGCAAGAGGGAGACGGCTCGCTCGGCGGAGGGCTGTTTCACGATGTGTAGGTAGTCGTCGTTGTTGTTGTTGTAGAGGTGCGTTAGGTGCAGCCGGTGGTGGTGGTGGAAGACGCGCGAGCAATTCATTAAACCTGTCATCAAGCTTTGTTTCGAACGTCTTCTCCATGTCATCTATCTTCTCCATGGCCTCTTCAAATCTGTTTAGCACATCCTGCACCTGTCCATTCATCATTTGCTGAAATTTATCATGCAACTCCTGATTCGTCATGTTCTCCCAGTCAGTCTCGTCGGCTTGTGATCCTGCCATGGTTAGCAACAATAGAAAACACACAAGAATATGATCCTACAGAATACTAACAAGAGGTGGTGGTGGCGGGTGTCACAAATCCGTCAAGCAAATCTCAAATTCTTACCAGTTCTTACCCAGCAGCAGGCGGTGATCGGCAACCGTTGTAGTCAAAACTCTCAAAAGCTTGGATAGAGCGATTGCCAGGGAGAGTCAAACGCACGACGTAGAGGTATGTGGAGCTGGGAAGGCTTATAGTATGGTAGCAAAAAGGGTCAGCAATAATCAATTCAGAGATGCAAAGTTGAATAAACGCTCAACGACGGTACTGTGCTGGTCCTATGCTAGACCGTGCTAGAGACGCGAGCCTAGAACACTAACAAAATCACGGCGCTGCACGTAAATAAGGGAAAAGCACACTCTGGAACTTTTGTTTTTTCGCTTTTTTTTTGCGCTCCTCTTTTTTTTTTGCGCTCCTCTTTTTTTTGCGAAAAATTACTATAATGGCGAGTGTCTCAAAACTCTTCCCTCGTCAAACTGATAGGATGGGCACGAAAAAAAAATTTCCTCTATTTTTTTCGGAAATCAGGGCAGCGACGACGAAAAAGTGCGACAAAAAATCACTATGATGGCACGTGGCTCAAAAGACTCAGAAAAGTCTAAAAATAGGATAGGGAAAAAATATTTTTGCCCGTGAAAATTTTGGCCTAAAAACTGCCCGGGGGTCTCCAGACTCTTTTTTTTTCCGAGACCTACGCAGGCAAGGAAACACGAATCGGAATTGAGATTGATCTCAAGAACAAACCTAATATGAGAAGAACTCGGATTGGTAGTGGATATATGGTTGTGGTATATGGCAGCGGTGGTGGTATATGGTAGCGGTGGTGGTATATGGATAGAGATTGATGGTGGTATATGGATACGGATTGGTAGTGGTATATGGATAAGGATTCAGAGCGGTGGCGGATAAGAAAAAGTGGTAGATGGGCCATGATGATGGTGCGGCGGCGGCGTGACAACTTATGACCAGAAGTCAAAACTCTAAAAGACTAGACTCTAAGACCAGCAACTTGACACGACGATGCAACCGCAAATTCAACAAAGCAAAAACCCTAAAAAGATTATGCAAAGGCTCAGATTGGTTCGGATATGATGAACTAACCCTAATTTTTTTTGTGTGGCTTTTTCGTGGACTGTAGGTATGAAGAACAGACTCGATCTAATCTACGAAAAACTGTAAAATCTCACCGAGCAACCTGGAAATCTGATACCACTTGATAGAGGCAAAGGTGTCCCGATGTTTCGATGAGATGGTGGCTATCGTTTTCTGTGGGAGTCGACCTTGATGATCCGACTACGAACGTGCAAGACGTCGCGCCTTAGCAATCGCTAAACCAACTTCCGAGGGGTTATTGACCACGCCGGAGCACGATCAACCTGACCACGAGGGCCTGTTTCCTGCGAGCAAACGAAGAACAAGCAAGAAACTGAGATTGCAATCTGGATATTGCGAATATAAGATGAAAGCTTTATTGATCAAGGTGGGGTTCTGTGACGTCTTGGTCTGGTCGTTGGACACAAACGAAGTACGCGAAGTTGCAGCTATGGCGAACTTTTAATCTAAACAAAACCCAAAGTCTAAACGACGCCCTAAGGGCTGTATATATGGAGGAAGAGAGGGGAATTTCGTGGCCCTTGAGGGTGGGGTCAGAAACCAACCCTAACTCTTGTTTCCCCACACATACGGACTCTAAAAATAGCCTATACTTAAGTATTTCGAAATTACATGGGCCTGGCCCATTAATAAGGTGACGCAGCACCTAGAATAGCCTATGGACGAATATTATGAAGTGGCATCTTGTATATTTCGTCCATGGCTTCATGCACTCCTTATGGCGGCTTCAAAGTCCTGAAATCATCAATTGTAACTCCGTTCTTGATCCCCTTGCGCATGCCATCAACTTCATGCGTGTTCTTGCTCCAATGTTCATCCTTCTCCAAGCTAGGCCCTTCATTTGAAAGCAAAACAAATGTATCCAATCTAGGCAGCATCATAATCTCATGAACATTAGAATCATTACCAAGAAACGAAAGTACCTGGTAATTTAATTGGCGTGCGCGAGCTCTAGTAATTGGTCCAGTATATGTAACAGTAGGGGCTGTGGGTGTAACAATGGTATAGATGTCCTCATCAAAATTCGTCCGGAGCGTTGAGTTACGGACGAAACAATCTGACGTTGCAGCAGAATCCGAGTCAAACTACAAGCCCAAAGGTGTTGCATCACCTCCACTTGGGCCCATGAGCCTTGTACGACCTAGGGTTAGTTTTAGGCTGCCTTGGGACGTCCTCCCACCTCCTTGGCCGCCACCCCTTGCTCCTATATAAGTAGATCCATCTAGTAGCTTTTTCCTGGGGATTTGTTTAGTTAAAAGTTAGCCATTGCAACTTCGTGTACTTCGTTTGTGTCCAACGACCAGACCAAGACCGCTTACGGATCCCCACCATTACCAATACCTCATATATATTTGCAATATTCAGATTGCTTTATCATATTCTTGCTCGTTCTTCGATTGCTTGCAGGAATAGACCTTCGTGGTCAGGCTGACCGTGCTTCCGGCATCGTCAGTAACCTCAGGAGATTGGTTTAGCGATTGCTAAGGCGCAACGTCGTGCACGTTTGTAGTCGGATCGTCAAAGTCGTCTCCACCAAATCGATAGTTATCATCTCACCGAAAGATCGGGACCCTCGCCTCTATCAAGTACCGTCGTTGAGCGTTTATTCAACTTTGCATCTCTGAATTGATTATTGCTGACCCTTTTTGCTACCATACTATAAGCCTTCCCAGCTCCACATACCTCTACGTCGTGCGTTTGACTCTCCTTGGCAATCGCTTTATCCAAGCCTTTGAGAGTTTTGACTACAACGGTTGCCGATCACCGCCTGCTGCTGGGTAAGAACTGGTAAGAATTTGAGATTTGCTTGACGGATTTGTGACACCCGCCACCACCACCTCTTGTTAGTATTCTGTAGGATCGTATTCTTGTGTGTTTTCTATTGTTGCTAACCATGGCAGGATCACAAGCCGACGAGACTGACTGGGAGAACATGACGAATCAGGAGTTGCATGATAAATTTCAGCAAATGATGAATGGACAGGTGCAGGATGTGCTAAACAGATTTGAAGAGGCCATGGAGAAGATAGATGACATGGAGAAGATGTTCGAAACAAAGCTCGATAACAGGTTTAATGAATTGCTCGCGCGTCTTCCACCACCACCACCGGCTGCACCTAACGCACCTCTACAACAACAACAACGACGACTACCTACACATCGTGAAACAGCCCTCCGCCGAGCAAGCCGTCTCCCTCTTGCACCTGGCCAAACTGTTGGTGCTGCTGTTGCTACTTCTGTGGCTCCTGCTGCTGATGCGGAGGAGGATGATTTTGCTGGCGATTACGAGGATGAGGTTGATCAAAATCAGAACTACGTGCCACCACCAGCACAGCAACCATCAGGTCGTCCACATGCAAATAATGGCAATGGTAGGGCTCACTCTCAGGTACGAGATCATGACCATCTCCCTAAACTAAAATTGAATATTCCATCATTTGAGGGTAGATATGTTCCTGATATATATCTTACTTGGGAGTTAGAAACTGAACAACGATTTACATGTTTACAATATCCCGAGGAGAGACGTGTTCCTGCTGCTGTTTGTGCATTCACTAGTTTTGCATGTGTTTGGTGGTCTGAGCATTGTAGATTATATCCCATTCCTGCTACTTGGGCTGCTTTGAAAACTGCTATGCGTACTCGTTGGGTTCCACCATATTATCAACATGAATTACTTCAAAAATTGCAGCGCTTGAGACAGGGAAAAAATTCTGTAGAAGAATATTATCAGGAATTACAAACTGGCATGATTAGATGTGGTATTGTTGAGGAGAATGAAGCTATGCTTGCACGTTTTATGGGTGGATTAAATAGAGAGATTCAGACGATTCTAGAGTATAAGGAGTATACTAATATCACTCGTTTATTCCATCTCGCTTGTAAAGCTGAACGTGAAGTGCAGGATCGACAGGCATTGGCGCAGACTAACTTTTCTGCAGGTCGACCTTCATCATGGACACCACGTGCATCATCTACTTCCACACGTTCTGCTACACCAGCGCCTCCGTCGGCTGCCACCTCCAACCGTGATACAATAAAGCAGGCACAATCACCACTATCTGCCAAGAGCACACCTTTTGGGCCTGCAAAGAGCTCTTCTTCATCCATGGCATCAACAGGGCAAACACATGATATTATTTGTCGACGTTGCAAGGGTGGAGGTCATTATGCGAGAGAATGCCCATCTAAGCGTGTGATGATTGTTACTGAGGATGGTGGGTATGAGTCCGCTAGTGACTATGATGAGGAGACTTTGGCTCTTATTACACGTGACGAACACGGTGGAGACGATTCTGATCATGAGACGCAATACATGGCTCCTAAAGATGCTGACAGGTATGAATGTTTAGTTGCTCAACGTGTTTTGAGTGTGCAGGTTACACAAGCTGAGCAAAATCAGAGGCATAATTTGTTCCATACAAAGGGAGTTGTGAAGGAACGTTCTGTTCGCGTGATCATAGATGGAGGGAGTTGCAATAACTTGGCTAGCATCGAGATGGTGGAGAAGCTATCTCTCACCACAAGACCACATCCACATCCTTACTACATCCAATGGTTCAACAACAGCGGCAAGGTTAAGGTAACACGTACTGTTCGTGTGCATTTTAGTATCTCTACATATGCTGATTATGTTGATTGTGATGTCGTACCTATGCAAGCATGTTCCTTATTACTTGGTAGACCATGGCAATTTGATAAAAATTCTATTCACCATGGTAGAAACAATCAGTATACTCTTGTTCATAAGGATAAAAATATTACTTTGCTTCCTATGACTCCTGATTCCATTTTGAAAGATGATATTAATAGAGCTAATAAAGCAAAACAGGAGAAAACTAAGAGTGAAAATCAGATTGTGGCAAAAGAATTTGAGCAACAAATGCAGCCTAATAATAATAAACAATCTAGTGTTGCTTCTGAAATTAAATTGAAAAGTGCATGTTTACTTGCCACCAAATCTGATATTGATGATCTAGATTTTAGCAAATCTGTTTGCTATGCTTTTGTGTGCAAAGAGGCATTATTTTCATTCGAGGACGTGCCTTCCTCTTTGCCTCCTGCTGTCACTAACATTTTGCAGGAGTTCGCCGACGTCTTTCCACAAGACGTGCCACCGGGATTACCACCTATTCGCGGGATTGAGCATCAAATTGACTTAATTCCCGGTGCATCATTACCCAACCGTGCACCATACCGTACCAATCCAGAGGAGACGAAGGAGATTATGCGTCAAGTACAAGAACTGCTCGACAAAGGTTATATACGCGAATCCCTTAGTCCTTGTGTTGTTCCTATCATTTTAGTGCCGAAAAAGGATGGTACGTCGCGTATGTGCGTTGATTGTAGAGGCATTAATAATATTACTATTCGTTATCGTCATCCTATTCCTAGGCTAGATGATATGCTTGATGAATTGAGTGGCTCTACAATATTCTCCAAAGTTGATTTGCGTAGTGGTTACCATCAAATTCGTATGAAATTGGGAGATGAATGGAAAACAACATTTAAAACTAAGTTTGGATTATATGAGTGGTTAGTCATGCCTTTTGGGTTAACTAATGCACCTAGTACTTTCATGAGGTTAATGAACGAAGTTTTACGTGCTTTCATTGGATGATTTGTGGTAGTTTACTTTGATGACATATTGATTTATAGCAAATCTTTGGAGGAACATTTGGAACATTTACGTGCTGTTTTTATTGCTCTACGTGATGCACGTTTGTTTGGTAACCTTGGAAAGTGCACCTTTTGCACCGACCGAGTATCTTTTCTTGGCTATGTTGTTACTCCACAGGGAATTGAAGTTGATAAAGCCAAGATTGAAGCTATTGAGAGTTGGCCGCAGCCCAAAACGGTCACACAAGTGAGGAGTTTCCTTGGCCTCGCTGGTTTCTATCGGCGTTTTGTGAGAGATTTCAGCACCATTGCTGCACCTCTCAACGAGCTTACAAAGAAGGATGTACCTTTTGTTTGGGGTACCGCACAGGAAGAAGCCTTCACGGTATTGAAAGATAAGTTGACACATGCTCCTTTACTCCAACTTCCTAATTTCAATAAGTCTTTTGAGCTTGAATGTGATGCTAGTGGAATTGGATTAGGAGGTGTGTTATTACAAGATGGAAAACCTGTTGCATACTTTTCTGAAAAATTGAGTGGGCCTAGTCTGAACTATTCTACTTATGATAAAGAATTATATGCTCTTGTTCGGACCTTAGAAACATGGCAACATTATTTATGGCCCAAGGAATTTGTTATACATTCTGATCATGAATCTTTGAAACACATTAAAAGTCAAGCAAAACTGAACCGTTGACATGCTAAATGGGTTGAATTCATTGAGACTTTCCCTTATGTGATTAAACACAAGAAGGGTAAAGAAAATGTTATTGCTGATGCCTTGTCTCGTCGTTATACTATGCTTTCACAACTTGACTTTAAAATATTTGGTTTGGAGACCATCAAAGATCAATATGTTAATGATGCTGAATTTAAAGATGTATTGCAGAATTGTAAGGAAGGGAGAACTTGGAACAAGTTCGTTCTTAACGATGGATTTGTGTTTCGTGCTAACAAGCTATGCATTCCAGCTAGCTCCGTTCGTCTTTTGTTGTTGCAGGAGGCGCATGGAGGAGGATTAATGGGACACTTTGGCGTCAAGAAGACGGAGGATATACTTGCTACACATTTCTTTTGGCCAAAGATGAGACGGGATGTTGAGCGTTTTGTTGCTCGCTGCACTACATGTCAAAGAGCTAAGTCACGACTCAATCCTCATGGTTTATATATGCCTTTGCCTGTACCTAGTGTTCCTTGGGAGGATATATCTATGGACTTTGTTTTAGGTTTACCTAGAACAAAGAAGGGGAGGGATAGCATATTTGTTGTCGTGGATAGGTTCTCGAAAATGGCACACTTTATACCATGTCATAAAAGCGATGATGCTGTTAATGTTGCTGATTTGTTCTTTCGTGAAATTATTCGCTTACATGGTGTGCCAAATACTATTGTTTCAGATCGTGATACTAAATTTCTTAGCCACTTTTGGAGATGTTTATGGGCTAAGTTGGGGACTAAGCTGCTTTTTAGTACTACTTGTCACCCCCAAACTGATGGACAAACTGAAGTAGTCAATAGAACATTGTCTACTATGCTTAGGGCTGTTTTGAAGAATAACAAGAAAATGTGGGAAGAATGCTTGCCTCATATTGAATTTGCTTATAATCGTTCATTGCATTCTACTACTAAGATGTGCCCTTTTGAAATTGTGTATGGTTTCCTACCTCGTGCACCTATTGATTTGTTGCCTCTTCCATCTTCGGAGAAGGTTAATTTTGATGCTAAAGAACGTTCTGAATTGATTTTAAAAATGCATGAGTTAACTAAGGAAAACATTGAGCGTATGAATGCTAAATATAAACTTGCTGGAGATAAGGGTAGAAAACATGTTGTGTTTGCACCTGGAGATCTTGTTTGGTTACATTTGCGTAAAGATAGATTTCCTAATCTACGCAAATCAAAGCTAATGCCACGTGCTGATGGTCCTTTTAAGGTGTTAGAGAAAATAAATGATAATGCATATAAACTTGAGCTACCTGCAGATTTTGGGGTTAGTCCCACTTTTAATATTGCAGATTTGAAGCCTTATTTGGGTGAGGAAGATGAGCTTCCGTCGAGGACGACTTCATTTCAAGAAGGGGAGGATGATGAGGACATCAATACCATTGTTACACCCACAGCCCCTACTGTTACATATACTGGACCAATTACTAGAGCTCGCACACGCCAATTAAATTACCAGGTACTTTCGTTTCTTGGTAATGATTCTAATGTTCATGAGATTATGATGCTGCCTAAATTGGATACATTTGTTTTGCTTACAAATGAAGGGCCTAGCTTGGAGAAGGATGAACATTGGAGCAAGAACACGCATGAAGTTGATGGCATGCGCAAGGGGATCAAGAACGGAGTTACAAGTGATGATTTCAGGACTTTGAAGCCGCCATAAGGAGTGCATGAAGCCATGGACGAAATATACAAGATGCCACTTCATAATATTCGTCTATAGGCTATTCTAGGTGCTGCGTCACCTTATTAATGGGCCAGGCCCATGTAATTTCGAAATACTTAAGTATAGGCTATTTTTAGAGTCCGTATGTGTGGGGAAACAAGAGTTAGGGTTGGTTTCAGACCCCACCCTCAAGGGCCACGAAATTCCCCTCTCTTCCTCCATATATACAGCCCTTAGGGCGTCGTTTAGACTTTGGGTTTTGTTTAGATTAAAAGTTCGCCATAGCTGCAACTTCGCGTACTTCGTTTGTGTCCAACGACCAGACCAAGACGTCACAGAACCCCACCTTGATCAATAAAGCTTTCATCTTATATTCGCAATATCCAGATTGCAATCTCAGTTTCTTGCTTGTTCTTCGTTTGCTCGCAGGAAACAGGCCCTCGTGGTCAGGTTGATCGTGCTCCGGCGTGGTCAATAACCCCTCGGAAGTTGGTTTAGCGATTGCTAAGGCGCGACGTCTCGCACGTTCGTAGTCGGATCGTCAAGGTCGACTCCCACAGAAAACGATAGCCACCATCTCATCGAAACATCGGGACACCTTTGCCTCTATCAAAGATGATATTAATAGAGCTAATAAAGCAAAACAGGAGAAAACTAAGAGTGAAAATCAGATTGTGGCAAAAGAATTTGAGCAACAAATGCAGCCTAATAATAATAAACAATCTAGTGTTGCTTCTGAAATTAAATTGAAAAGTGCATGTTTACTTGCCACCAAATCTGATATTGATGATCTAGATTTTAGCAAATCTGTTTGCTATGCTTTTGTGTGCAAAGAGGCATTATTTTCATTCGAGGACGTGCCTTCCTCTTTGCCTCCTGCTGTCACTAACATTTTGCAGGAGTTCGCCGATGTCTTTCCACAAGACGTGCCACCGGGATTACCACCTATTCGCGGGATTGAGCATCAAATTGACTTAATTCCCGGTGCATCATTACCCAACCGGGCACCATACCGTACCAATCCAGAGGAGACGAAGGAGATTATGCGTCAAGTACAAGAACTGCTTGACAAAGGTTATATACGCGAATCCCTTAGTCCTTGTGCTGTTCCTATCATTTTAGTGCCGAAAAATGATGGTACGTCGCGTATGTGCGTTGATTGTAGAGGCATTAATAATATTACTATTCGTTATCGTCATCCTATTCCTAGGCTAGATGATATGCTTGATGAATTGAGTGGCTCTACAATATTCTCCAAAGTTGATTTGCGTAGTGGTTACCATCAAATTCGTATGAAATTGGGAGATGAATGGAAAACAGCATTTAAAACTAAGTTTGGATTATATGAGTGGTTAGTCATGCCTTTTGGGTTAACTAATGCACCTAGTACTTTCATGAGGTTAATGAACGAAGTTTTACGTGCTTTCATTGGAAGATTTGTGGTAGTTTACTTTGATGACATATTGATTTATAGCAAATCTTTGGAGGAACATTTGGAACATTTACGTGCTGTTTTTATTGCTCTACGTGATGCACGTTTGTTTGGTAACCTTGGAAAGTGCACCTTTTGCACCGACCGAGTATCTTTTCTTGGCTATGTTGTTACTCCACAGGGAATTGAAGTTGATAAAGCCAAGATTGAAGCTATTGAGAGTTGGCCGCAGCCCAAAACGGTCACACAAGTGAGGAGTTTCCTTGGCCTCGCTGGTTTTTATAGGCGTTTTTTGAGAGATTTCAGCACCATTGCTGCACCTCTCAACGAGCTTACAAAGAAGGATGTGCCTTTTTTTTGGGGTACCGCACAGGAAGAAGCCTTCACGGTTTTGAAAGATAAGTTGACACATGCTCCTTTACTCCAACTTCCTAATTTCAATAAGACTTTTGAGCTTGAATGTGATGCTAGTGGAATTGGATTAGGAGGTGTGTTATTACAAGATGGAAAACCTGTTGCATACTTTTCTGAAAAATTGAGTGGGCCTAGTCTGAACTATTCTACTTATGATAAAGAATTATATGCTCTTGTTCGGACCTTAGAAACATGGCAACATTATTCATGGCCCAAGGAATTTGTTATACATTCTGATCATGAATCTTTGAAACACATTAAAAGTCATGCAAAACTGAACCGTCGACATGCTAAATGGGTTGAATTCATTGAGACTTTCCCTTATGTGATTAAACACAAGAAGGGTAAAGAAAATGTTATTGCTGATGCCTTGTCTCGTCGTTATACTATGCTTTCACAACTTGACTTTAAAATATTTGGTTTGGAGACCATCAAGGATCAATATGTTAATGATGCTGAATTTAAAGATGTATTGCAGAATTGTAAGGAAGGGAGAACTTGGAACAAGTTCGTTCTTAACGATGGATTTGTGTTTCGTGCTGACAAGCTATGCATTCCAGCTAGCTCCGTTCGTCTTTTGTTGTTGCAGGAGGCGCATGGAGGAGGATTAATGGGACACTTTGGCGTCAAGAAGACGGAGGATATACTTGCTACACATTTCTTTTGGCCAAAGATGAGACGGGATGTTGAGCGTTTTGTTGCTCGCTGCACTACATGTCAAAGAGCTAAGTCACGACTCAATCCTCATGGTTTATATATGCCTTTGCCTGTACCTAGTGTTCCTTGGGAGGATATATCTATGGACTTTGTTTTAGGTTTACCTAGAACAAAGAAGGGGAGGGATAGCATATGTGTTGTCGTGGATAGGTTCTCGAAAATGGCACACTTTATACCATGTCATAAAAGCGATGATGCTGTTAATGTTGCTGATTTGTTCTTTCGTGAAATTATTCGCTTACATGGTGTGCCAAATACTATTGTTTCAGATCGTGATACTAAATTTCTTAGCCACTTTTGGAGATGTTTATGGGCTAAGTTGGGGACTAAGCTGCTTTTTAGTACTACTTGTCACCCCCAAACTGATGGACAAACTGAAGTAGTCAATAGAACATTGTCTACTATGCTTAGGGCTGTTTTGAAGAATAACAAGAAAATGTGGGAAGAATGCTTGCCTCATATTGAATTTGCTTATAATCGTTCATTGCATTCTACTACTAAGATGTGCCCTTTTGAAATTGTGTATGGTTTCCTACCTCGTGCACCTATTGATTTGTTGCCTCTTCTATCTTCGGAGAAGGTTAATTTTGATGCTAAAGAATGTTCTGAATTGATTTTAAAAATGCATGAGTTAACTAAGGAAAACATTGAGCGTATGAATGCTAAATATAAACTTGCTGGAGATAAGGGTAGAAAACATGTTGTGTTTGCCCCTGGAGATCTTGTTTGGTTACATTTGCGTAAAGATAGATTTCCTAATCTGCGCAAATCAAAGCTAATGCCACGTGCTGATGGTCCTTTTAAGGTTTTAGAGAAAATAAATGATAATGCATATAAACTTGAGCTACCTGCAGATTTTGGGGTTAGTCCCACTTTTAATATTGCAGATTTGAAGCCTTATTTGGGTGAGGAAGATGAGCTTCTGTCGAGGACGACTTCATTTCAAGAAGGGGAGGATGATGAGGACATCAATACCATTGTTACACCCACAGCCCCTACTGTTACATATACTGGACCAATTACTAGAGCTCATGCACGGCAATTAAATTACCAGGTACTTTCGTTTCTTGGTAATGATTCTAATGTTCATGAGATTATGATGCTGCCTAAATTGGATACATTTGTTTTGCTTTCAAATGAAGGGCCTAGCTTGGAGAAGGATGAACATTGGAGCAAGAACACGCATGAAGTTGATGGCATGCGCAAGGGGATCAAGAACGGAGTTACAAGTGATGATTTCAGGACTTTGAAGCCGCCATAAGGAGTGCATGAAGCCATGGACGAAATATACAAGATGCCACTTCATAATATTCGTCTATAGGCTATTCTAGGTGCTGCGTCACCTTATTAATGGGCCAGGCCCCTGTAATTTCGAAATACTTAAGTATAGGCTATTTTTAGAGTCTGTATGTGTGGGGAAACAAGAGTTAGGGTTGGTTTCGGACCCCACCCTCAAGGGCCACGAAATTCCCCTCTCTTCCTCCATATATACAGCCCTTAGGGCGTCGTTTAGACTTTGGGTTTTGTTTAGATTAAAAGTTCGCCATAGCTGCAACTTCGCGTACTTCGTTTGTGTCCAACGACCAGACCAAGACGTCACAGAACCCCAACTTGATCAATAAAGCTTTCATCTTATATTCGCAATATCCAGATTGCAATCTCAGTTTCTTGCTTGTTCTTCGTTTGCTCGCAGGAAACAGGCCCTCGTGGTCAAGTTGATCGTGCTCCGGCGTGGTCAATAACCCCTCGGAAGTTGGTTTAGCGATTGCTAAGGCGCGACGTCTCGCACGTTCGTAGTCGGATCGTCAAGGTCGACTCCCACAGAAAACGATAGCCACCATCTCATCGAAACATCGGGACACCTTTGCCTCTATCATTGGGTGAGGAAGATGCGCTTCCGTCGAGGACGACTTCATTTCAAGAAGGGGAGGATGATGAGGACATCAATACCATTGTTACACCCACAGCCCCTACTGTTACATATACTGGACCAATTACTAGAGCTCACGCACGCCAATTAAATTACCAGGTACTTTCGTTTCTTGGTAATGATTCTAATGTTCATGAGATTATGATGCTGCCTAAATTGGATACATTTGTTTTGCTTACAAATGAAGGGCCTAGCTTGGAGAACGATGAACATTGGAGCAAGAACACGCATGGAGTTGATGGCATGCGCAAGGGGATCAAGAACGGAGTTACAAGTGATGATTTCAGGACTTTGAAGCCGCCATAAGGAGTGCATGAAGCCTTGGACGAAATATACAAGATGCCACTTCATAATATTCGTCCATAGGCTATTCTAGGTGCTGCGTCACCTTATTAATGGGCTAGGCTCATGTAATTTCGAAATACTTAAGTATAGGCTATTTTTAGAGTCCGTATGTGTGGGGAAACAAGAGTTAGGGTTGGTTTCGGACCCCACCCTCAAGGGCCACGAAATTCCCCCCTCTTCCTCCATATATACAGCCCTTAGGGCGTCGTTTAGACTTTGGGTTTTGTTTAGATTAAAAGTTCACCATAGCTGCAACTTCACGTACTTCGTTTGTGTCCAACGACCAGACCAAGACGTCACAGAACCCCACCTTGATCAATAAAGCTTTCATCTTATATTCGCAATATCCCAATTGCAATCTCAGTTTCTTGCTTGTTCTTCGTTTGCTCGCAGGAAACAGACCCTCGTGGTCAGGTTGATCGTGCTCCGGCGTGGTCAATAACCCTCGGAATTTGGTTTAGCGATTGCTAAGGCGCGACGTCTCACACGTTCGTAGTCGGATCGTCAAGGTCGACTCCCACAGAAAACGATAGCCACCATCTCATCGAAACATCGGGACACCTTAGCCTCTATCAACTTCATAACCTGTTTTGATGATATACCTCACCTTTGTAGGCTGAGCTGAATAAAAAGGATGCTCAAACCGCTGACCTTCAGGAGAACGTCAAATCTCAGCAAGCAGAGGCTTCCAAGGCCAAGGAGGATTTAACAAATGCCCTACCAGCCATGGAAAGGCTGAAAGAGACCTTTAACAAAGAGCATGCAGACTGGGAGACAAAAAAGGCCGGTTTGACAAAAAAGGCCGAGGATGCAGAGACAGCCCTCAAGCCGGTGGTTGAAGAACTAACCGGCTTAAAGCGGCAGATTAACGCCATGACTTCTGCTGTGTTTGGTAAGTACTCTCTCATGCAGTTTGTCGAATTCATAATATCTTATCAATGACCGGGTTACTGATGTTTAACCATGACAGGGACCCGTATTGCTCATCTGGGCTCTGACATGCGGATGAAGCTTAAAGCGGCCTATACCTTGATAGAACAACTGTTCTCTGGATCCCAGCGAGCCATTTGCACGGCAGCTTATAATAGCCTCCACCATCGCTAATAAAAGAAACTATCGAAAAGCTAGCCATGCTGCCTGCCCAGATCAACGAACTGAAGGGATTAGCCGCAAGGTCAGGTGCGCTGACCGCGCTAATCCGGGCCAAGGCGTGCATTCCGGATCTTGAACCGGCAGATATCATCAAAGGCTATCCTGGTGTGAAAGAAGATGGCTCAGACTTCAATAACGACGATCTTCGAAGGCTGACAAAGGAGATGCGGCCGATAGCAAACAAACTGGCGAAGGATACAGATCTATCTCATTTTCAACCGGTTTATGATGCTGAGGGAAAAAGACAACCCGCACTGATTCAAAATGTTGAAGATCTTATGCCGCCAATCCATAAGCATACGTACGCTCCTGACATTGACCCCTCCAACCTTATCCATGAAGAGGCCCTTTTCAAGCCTTAACCGGAATCGATTGGTCAACAGTTGATTTCCAGCGTCTGGGGAGGGATGAAGAGAATGTGACCGCGCAAGATGACCCTCAACCGTCAAGCCGTCCTGATGAGGAATCCTAAACCGGTGGCCGGTTTAACAGCTGCAGTCTGCCACTTCTTTGAAAACACTTATTCAATTTTGGGGTATTGAAAACGCCTTGTAATAGGATAGCATGAACACCTTATCTGCCATGCCATCGAGCATGTTTGTTTTTCTTGATACTGAAAACTTGTTCTGCCTTTGGGATCTTTTTAGGCATAGCCCATTATGATTTATATTCCTGCATATAAGAACTTGAAAGTGTCCTAGTGGTTTACCACTTGACGAGTCATGATGCCCAAAAATATATACATAGCTTGGATGGATAACCAAGATTTTTATTAACCAGATATAAAATAAATAATACCTGTGATATATCTTCGTTGGCTGACCAACTGTTGGTACAGTAGGAGTGAAAATTCCCATCTGTAGGGTTGACGACTCCTTTCCCTATTGCTGGTTCATATAAAAACCATACCGGTTGATGATTACCACTGGATTGTATAATGCTGGTGACCTATAGCCAAAACCAGACCGGAGCAATTTACTACCGGTTTAGAACTGATCATGTACTGATAACTGAGCATTGAAAGCCACGACGGGTTGTAATAAACATCGGTGTATCAGAAATATTCATAAATCCCTTATCAAAAGATATTAAAAAACAGCAAATCTGAAAAGAAATAGAAAAGGCTTTTCATGGGCTGCCAGGCCCTAAATCGAGGCTTTTCATGGGCTACCAGGCCGCTGAGTTAAATCATTTTGCAAAGCCTTTTAAGATGGACCTCAATCTTTAACCAATCACCGTTTTAACTTTGACAAGTTCAGGGTCTATGAGATTGACTTGTCAAACGTTCGATGGGTCATACCAGGTTTACCTGGACGGAGTGGCTTACTTAAAGAGGCAGGATAACCGGGGGTTTTAGGTGAATACACCTGGCTTCCAAGCCTGGCTTGATAGCCTACTACACGGGTTCAAGCTCGTTGTTCTTTGAGAAGCAAGGAGCCCCCATGTAATATTTGAGGTATGCTCAGTGGTTACCCATGTTTGAGTTGTGATTGATGCAACAAACTCTCTTGAGTTTCACATAATTTCCTTTTGGCTTTAAGCCTATCAAGAGGTGTAGCTATGGTGTGAAGACAACCAAGCCCCCTAGTGATATCCCTTTTCGGTGTTAAACCGATCAAGAGGTGTAGCCATGGTTCGAATACGACCAAGCCCCCTAGTGATTCCCTTTATATCTGTGTGGCCTTATGGGCCGGGTTAATAAAACTCTTTGTAAGTAGAAGCCCCCATGGAACCACACATGATGTAAAAAAGAACAGAGACCCGGCTTTAACTAAGGCTCCGGTTTATTATATAATATATACATTGTCATAAGTATGTACATAAGAAGAGCCTGTGGCTCAAGTATAGTAAGGCCGAAGAAGAGCTGTATTCCACGGCACTGAGTCTCCTCCTCCGATTTTTGTGAGTCTTTGTGCTCTCGAACATCGATGAGGTAGTATGACCCGTTGTGTAGATTTTTGCTGACCACAAAAGGTCCTTCCCAAGGTGGGGATAACTTGTGCATATCAGTCTGATCCTGGATGAGCCGGAGCACCAGATCGCCTTCTTGAAAAGTTCTGGTCTTAACCCGGCGGCTGTGATAACATCGGAGATCTTGTTGATAAATCGCCGAATGCGCTACTGCTAAATCACGCTCCTCATCTAACAGGTCCAGTGAGTCCTGACGTGCTTTCTCATTCTCAGCTTCAACATAAGTAGTCACACGGGGTGAGTCATGACGTATGTCACTAGGGAGAACCGCCTCTGCTCTGTAAACCATGAAGAAAGGCATGTAACCCGTGGATCTGTTTGGTGTGGCGTTGATACTCCATAATACGGAAGGTAACTCCTCCACCCAACAACCCAGTGTCTGCTTTAAAGGAACCATAAGCCGGGGTTTAATACCTCTCAAAATTTCTTGATTTGCCCTCTCTGCTTGACCATTAGACTTGGGGTGAGCCACTGACGCTACATCAAGCCGGATGTTCTCACGTTGACAAAATTCCTCCATCTCACCCTTAGACAGATTAGTACCATTATCCGTGATAATGCTGTGTGGAAAACCAAACCGGAAAATCACCTTCTTGATGAACTGAACCGTCGTGGCTGCATCACACTTACTGACTGACTCTGCCTCTACCCACTTGGTAAACTTGTCAACCGCCACCAACAGGTGGGTCTTTTTGTCCTTGGATCTCTTAAAGGGTCCAACCATATCGAGCCCCCAAGTTGCAAATGGCCAAGTGATTGGAATCATTCTCAACTCCTGGGCTGGAACATGGGCACGACGTGCAAACTTCTGACAACCGTCACACCTCTTTACTAAATCCTCTGCGTCAGCATGAGCCGTCAACCAGTAGAAGCCGTGACGAAAGGCCTTAGCCACCAAGGATTTTGAACCGGCATGGTGACCGCAATCTCCTTCGTGGATTTCTCGCAAAATCTCACAACCCTCTTGAGGAGACATGCAACCCTGAATTGCTCATGTAACATTGTAACGATGTAACTCCCTATTGATAATGGTCATTGACTTGGATCGCTGGATTATCTGCTGGGCCAAGGTTTCATCCTCCGGTAACTCACCCCGGTTCATGTAGGCCAAGTACGGGACTGTCCAATCTGGTGTAACATGCAAAGCCGCCATGAACTGGGCCTGCGGGTCAGGAATAGCCAACACCTCCTCTGTTGGTAGCTTGACCGACAGATTATGTAGTACGTTGAGGGAGACATTAGGTGGGACCGGTTTACGCTGAGAGCCTAGGCGACTTAAAGCATCCACCGCTACATTCTTTCTCCGGTCTATATGGTCAACTTGATAACCCTTGAAATGACCAGCCACTATATCCACCTCTCGTCGATATACAGCCATGAGTGGGTCCTTAGAATCCCAAGTGCCAGACACCTGTTGAGCCACCAGGTCCGAGTCACCGAAGCACTTAACCCGGCTTAAGTTCATCTCTTTGGCCATCCGAAGACCGTGGAGTAAGGCCTCATACTCAGATGCATTGTTAGTGCAAGGGAACATTAAGCGAAGAACATAACAAAACTTGTCACCTCGTGGGGAAGTTAATATAACTCCAGCCCCCGAGCCCTCCAATTGCCTGGACCCATCAAAATGAATAGTCCAATAAGCATAGTCTGGCTTTTCCTCTGGCGCCTGCAACTCGGTCCAATCATTGATGAAATCCATGAGTGCTTGAGATTTGATCGTTGTGCGAGGTGCATATTTGAGTCCGTGAGGTCCAAGCTCAATAGCCCACTTAGCAATCCGGCCAGTTGCTTCTCTGTTTTGAATGATATCTCCCAGAGGGACTGAACTGACCACTGTGATAGGATGACCCTGAAAATAATGCTTGAGCTTCCGGCTTGCCATAAACACCCCATACACCAGCTTCTGCCAATGCGGATACCTCTGCTTTGATTCGATAAGCACCTCACTGATATAATAAACTGGCCGTTGAACCTGATACTCCTTTCCAGCCTCCTTGTGCTGCGCAACAATAGCCACACTAACAGCCCGGGCATTAGCAGCCATATATAGCAGTAAAGGCTCTTTATCGACCGGAGCCGCAAGGACAGGTGGTTCAGCTAACTGCCTCTTCAAATCTTTGAACGCTTTATCTGCTACATCGCTCCAGACAAAGTCATCCGTTTTCTTTACCATCTGATATATAGGGGTAGCCTTCTCCCCAAGAGGACTAATAAACCGGCTCAAAGCTGCAATCCGGCCCGCCAGACGCTGAACGTCGTTGATACACGCCGGTTTAGCCAGAGAGGTGATAGCTGCAATCTTCTCCGGGTTAGCCTCAATGCCCCTGTTAGACACCAGGAAACCCAGGAGCTTGCCTGTCGGAACACCAAAGACACATTTGTCCGGATTAAGCATCATCTTATAAACCCGCAGGTTGTCAAAAGTTCTTCTCAAGTCATCTATCAATGTTTCCTCCTTCCTGAACTTTACCACAATATCATCCACATATGCATGAACATTGCGCCCAATCTGCTTATGAAAACAATTCTGGACGCAGCGCTGATAAGTCGCTTGGGCACTCTTGAGCCCAAAGGGCATAGAGGCATAGCAGAAGGCACCAAAGGGAGTTATAAAAGTTGTCTTCTCCTAGTCCTTAACTGCCATTTTGATATAATGGTAACCAGAATAAGCATCCAGAAAATACAAACGGTCACAACCTGCCGTAGCATCAATAATCTGATCAATACGAGGGAGGGCAAAGGGATCTACTGGGCAAGCTTTGTTCAAATATGTGTAGTCCACACACATACGCCAAGTGCTGTTTTTTCTTAAGGACTAGTACCAGATTAGCCAGCCACTCTGGGTGCAAGACCTCCACGATAAACCCTGTGGCCAACAGCCGAGCTACCTCCTCACCAATAGCCTTACGCCTTTCTTCGTTGAAGCGGCGGAGAAACTACCTGACCGGTTTAAACTTAGGATCTATATTAAGGGTGTGCTCAGCGAGTTCCCTCGGTACACCTGGCATGTCAGAAGGCTTCCATGCAAAGATGTCCCAGTTCTCACGGATGAACTCGATGAGCGCGCTTTCCTATTTGGGATCCAGGTTAGCGCTGATGCTAAACTGCTTGGATGAATCGCCAGGAACAAACTCAACCATCTTAGTGTATGTAGCCGATTTAAACTTCAACGCCGGATCGTGCTCCGTAGTTGGTTTTTTCAAAGAAGTCATGTCGGCCGGATCAACCTTGTCTTTATAAAACTTCAGGTCCTCTGTGGCACAAACCGACTCAGCGTAAGCCGCATCACCCTCTTCACACTCCAAAGCGGTCTTCCTGCTCCCATGTACTGTGATGGTACCCTTGTGACCCGGCATCTTAAGCTGTAAATAAACATAACATGGACTAGCCATGAACTTAGCATAAGCCGGATGCCTGAACAGGGCATGATACGGACTCTTGATTTTCACCACCTCAAAAGTCAATGTTTCTGACCTTGAATCATGATCATCTCCAAAATCCACCTCTAGGGCTATCTTGCCCACTGGATACGCAGACTTACCGGGCACCACACCATGAAAAATGGTGTTCGACGGTTTAAGATTCTTATCTGTCAACCCCATACGGTGGAAGGTATCATAGTAAAGAATATTGATACTGCTTCCCCCATCCATAAGCACCTTGGTGAACTTATACCCCCCAACTTGAGGTGCCACCACTAAGGCCAGATGACCCGGATTATGAACCCGGGGTGGGTGATCCTCTCTACTCCATAAAATGGGCTGCTCAGACCAGCGCAGATACTGAGGCACTGTTGGTTCAACAGAATTTACTGCCCTCTTGTGAAGCTTCTGATCGCGTTTACACAAGCTAGTGGTGAAGACATGATACTGCCCACTATTCAACTGCTTCGGATTGCTCTGATAACCCGACTACTGCTGCTGCTGATTCCCCTGATGGTTATAACCTCCTTGATTGCCCTGGTTCCCTTGATGACCATGTCCGGTTTGATTGCCTTGGAATCCTGAATCGGAGCTGCCACCTCCATAACCTGGCCCATGAAAACCGCCTCCTGAACCGCCAGGCAGGCCATTGTCATATTGAAACATATTGGAATTCTTAAACTCCCGCATAATGAAACAATCCTTCCAAAGATGTGAAGCTGGCCTTTCCTTCAATCCGTGCTTTGGACAAGGTTGATTTAACAGGCGCTCCAGATTGGGGCCTGACCCTCCGCCCCTCTGGGGCTGCTTACCCTTACGACGTTGATCGTTGTCCTAAGGGTTGTTGTTAGCCACAAAGTGCAAACTATTGTCTGCCTTGCGCTTACCATTATTCCCATGACCTGCCGGATTGTGCTGCTGCCCCTTGGTATTGTCGTTCTTTTTCCCTTTCCCCGGTTTGTCATCCTCAGACTCAGGGTCTTTGGTACTATCTGAATCAGCGTATTTCACCAAAGTAGCCATAAGGGTTGACATGTCATTGAAGTGACGCTTGAGCCTCCCTAGCTTCAATTTTAATGGCATAAACCGGTAGTTGCCCTCCAACGCCAAAACTGCCGTATCTGCATTAATGCGGTCTGATGAATGCAAAATAGCTGAGACTCGCTTCACCCAATGCGTCGTAGACTCCCCCTCCTCTTGAACACAAGCGGCTAGGTCCACAATTGACATAGGCTGCTTACATGCATCTTTGAAATTCTGGATAAACCAGTGTTTTAACTCAGCCCATGGCCCGACAGAGTTAGCTGGTAAGCTCTTTAACCAAGTGCGAGTTGTCCCCTCCAACATCATGGTGAAGTATTTAGCACATACCGCTTGATCCACCTCTAGCATCTCGATCGCCATGTCATAACTTTCCACCCATGACTTCGGTTGTAAATCAGCGGTGTAATTGGGCACCTTACGAGGGCCTTTAAAATCCTTGGGCACTCGTACATTACGCAAAGCGGGGGTAAGACATGGCACCCCTAAAGAACTGAAGACCACGCCTAGCTCCATAGGGGTGGTAGGGCAAACCGGAGTAGGTTGACGAGCGGTGTGCAGAGCTGCTAACTCGACTTCTCGATGTGCACGACCATGATCCACCACATCCTGCGCATTAGCACCACCACCTGCCGGGTTGTGCCCTCGCGGCGAGTTACGGT